>NW_018024022.1:2951-8913 GCF_002006095.1 Pseudomyrmex gracilis | reverse complement strand
GTTTCTGAATGTAAATTTCACACACATTTTCATTTATCTTCCATATCTCCATTCAGAAACCACAAACCAAAAAACGCAATAATACTTTTTTTTTCAAATATTTTATTTTGAATCGATTAAGACTAAAACGAAAGTGATCGGTATAGTCGTTCTTGAAATATTGCCCCGAGAAAATCTCCCCACTTCTCAATTGCATGAATTTCGCGTATAAGAGGCATAGTGTGCTCGCGCAGTTCGAGCGCCACTTCGTTGCGCGTGAACTTGGCGCGAGGCACTACCGTGCCTCTTGATAAGTCTATGAAATTACTATAAATATAATTTGCTTGAATAATTGCAAAAATATATACTTATAATTCTTTCACGTATTTGTGAACAAATCAGTCTTACAATTTTTATATGCAAAATAACATATAACTTTTGTAGCAAAGTATAAAACAATAATAAAATATAAACATTAGTGAAAATGTGTGTGACGTGATATCTTTTTAGATAAAGTATAATTTTTCTCTTTTTAAAAATAACATATAACTTTTGTAGCAAAGTATAAAACAATAATAAAATATAAGCATTAGTGAAAATGACGTGATCTTTTTAGATAAAGTATACTTTTTTCTTGTTATTAAAAGTTTTATTTCTACTATTAATATTTTAAACTTCTTGTAGATATATAATGTCTATTTATAATAAAATACATAATTCACAATAATTTGTTGCTATTGATTATTTTTTTCATAATAAAATAATTAAATTTGTTTTAATTTTTAAGTAAACATGTATGTACACTTACTGATTCGTGAAAAAGTATTTAAAGCTTCTTTTAATTCTATACGTTCAGTAATAACATTCTGCACTTGTAGTGGCTCATGTTTCCCTAAAACACAGATTATTGTGTTACTTTGAACTTGAAGTTCGAATGTACGTTACTATTATTAAAACGTGAAATTTTTGGCGGTCGCGCTTGCGCACCGTCCAAGTGAACAATCTGCAAAAACATTTTAATAAGTATATATAGAAAAAAATTAAAAGAGAAATAGCCTAGGTTATGAGAACTAAATGGTAGATATACATGCCAAGTATATTTTAAAATATAAATTAATAACTAAGAAATGAATAAAGTCATAAGAGCCGCTTATGCAGGATGTTATGCAAAAATATACTTTTATATATATGTATGCATATATATATGTGTTCACATGTAAATTTTTACACGTGAGATTTTTGAATTGACATTTCAATTCTTAAAATCATACAGTATGGTATACTTGCATCTCATGTATAAAAATTTAAAAAATTGATTAAACATTAAAAACATTTTCATACATGAGATGCAAGTATAGCATACTGTGTAATTTTAAGAATTGAAATTTCAATTCAAAACCCTCACGTGTAAAAATTTACATGTGAACACATATGTATATATGCATACATATATATAAAAGTATATTTGTGCATAACATCCTGCAAAAGCGGCTCTTATGACCTTATTCATTTCTTAGTTATTCTTCAGAGCCTTAAGTTTTTTTATTAATTATAAATTAATAAATTTTATTAATTTAAAGTTTATATTAAAAATAATTAATTTATATTATGTGTAAGTTGTTTTTGAAATTATACTATTAATATTCTGAGAAATAAAGATATTATATTTTAGCATATAAAATTAAAAATAATTGATAAAATTTATGCAATTGATATTAGTATCTGTACAGATATCTTAAAGTATATAAAAAGATAATGCAATTGCTGTTTTGTAATGTTATAAATTTGTACATGACAATTTAATAAACTTTATGCAAGTTTCGAACTTCCATGTGTGTGAGCGGCAGTGTATATAAAATAACTTACATTGTTAGATTGAATGTTATGTTCTATATCATCAATGAAAATTGTTGCGAGATGCTGCGCGTGTCGTCCACGCGGTATAAGAAGATGTTTGTCGAACAATCGATCGCTTGGATGCTTTTGTTCGGGTAGCAACGGAGTTGTTTACGAGAAAACTTCAAGAGAGATACGAAGCTGTCACGGCGCGTTTCGGCGATTTGTATTACGAGCTGTTCTTTCCTTGTATTCTGTTGTAATAAAGTGTGTTTGATGAAAAGCCGCGTACCTTCTTGTTTNCGCGGGCGAGTGCGTGTTTCGCGACGTAGCTTTAGCGCGGCCGCGAACGCAACATTTGGGGGCTCGTCCGGGATTGAAAGTTTGAGAGATCGGCGGCATGGCTCTTGTGCACTCGCCGCGAAGAACGTGCAAACGCAGGAGAACGCGGCAGGAGCGACGGAGGCGTCAGCGGAGCCGGCGGCGACAATGGACGTCGATTTGGAAGGCGACTCTTCCGTTACAAGAAAGCGCGGACGGGGGGAGACGACGGCGGCGGAAGGAAAGACTTTGCGCGCGGTCTTGGAGGAGCTGGAGCGACTCCGGAAGGAGCGGCGACGGGAGAAGGAGGAGATGCGTCGACTGGAGGCACGCGTTTGGCAGGAAACATCAGGCGAGTCGTCTTCTAGTTTGTTGTCCGATCGGGCGGGCGAATTAGCTAAAATTAAAATTAAGCCCGACGTGTTCGATGGGAGCGGTCTGTGGCGTGAATATTTTGTTCAATTTGAGTTGGTTGCGCGCGCGAACGGATGGGACGGAGAGACGAAGGCGTTAATGTTAGCGATGAGTCTGTGGGGAAAGGCGCGCTCTGTGCTGGAGGGATTGGAGGTCGGGCCTCCCGAGGCGAGTCCGGTTTCGCGAATGTAGCCTCGGTTGAGTGGAGAAGTAGAGAGAATCCCGGGCACTGAACTCTATATACACTGGAATGCGCATCTTCACCTAACAAGCATAGCGAGACGTGACACAAATTGATCAGCGCCATTTTTTTGTTTGGCCTGGTATTTTAGCAAATCAAAAGTGCGTTCCGCGTCCCGCTACAATGAATCAGAAGCATTCTCCTAGCACGCGTAGAAACGTGTTACGGTTGTATATGTGAAAAACATCTGTAATATTAGCGACATGAGGTGTTGCGTGCTCGGATGTGGGCAGAGAAGTGAAAAGGGAATTTTATTTCATAGGTAAAGATTTTGGTATTAAATATATCAGTTTCTGCATGTGTTAACAATGTAGAATAAAAATTGTTAGGTTATTTTGCAACATAACATATAATGATATTTTGCAATTAACGCGCGTGTACTTCGTGCTTTTTTACCATTAAAAAAATAGGTTTTTAAATTGCATTAATACGCAAATTTATTTTTATATTGTATTAACGAGCAGAAGCTCTTTTATACATATTTATAATTAAAATATTATAAATAAATATTTATAATTTTATGTAATTTTATTACTACAAACTCCTGAATAAACTTTTTCTATTTTGGTACTTTTTCATCTCCGTCATTCATATTGTAGCGGAACACAGAACACTCTTCTGATTTGCTAAAATACCAAGCCAAACAAACATGGCGCTATTCAATTTGTGCCATGAATTTTTCTTGATGCGCATTCCAGTGTATATAGAGTTCAGTGATCCCGGGGCTCGATGTAAGAAGGGATTGTTTCTCGTTGCTGACCTCTCTTTGGACCGCGCGGCTGGGCGAGTTGTTTCTTTTAGGAAGGTTCCGCTTGGGTTTGATTTTGGTTGGTCGTACTAATTTCGGTGTCCTTTTATTTTGCGCGAGGTTTCTAGGTTTTTGCCGGTTGGTATTTGTTTTCTAATTTTTAGCGGTTGTTATAATTTCTTCAGGTGGCATGGTGCTAGCGATGAAGCGCTTTAGGCCCTTTGACAAGGGAGTCCTTACCATTTCGAGGTGGACGGAACTGTTGTATTTGCGTAGAGTTTGGCGTCTACGGGGTAAGGGAGTGTTGTGCAACGCCGCGGCTGCGGAGTTCTAGGAGAGGGATATTTGTGGGGATTATTTAGATAGTGGGGTTCTCTCTATATCCTTCCGCGTCATAGACCTGTTATTATTTTTGTTTGGTAATTTTATCGTTTTGTTTAATGTTTGCTTTTGAAAGCATGCTGTTGATGTTTCATTTATTTTTGTTTAGTTATGTCGGTGCCCGGTTCGGCGGTCGTCGTGTCGTCGTGGTCGTCGTGGGACGCTCTTGCGTGGGAAGTGTCATCGAGGAGTGGTCGTCTATTAACTTATATTGTATTAGGGAAGACCGCCTCGTCCACGGTTTTCGACGCGTGGTTTTCCGTGGACCGTTGGGCAAATACCGAGGCGGGGACACTTGGGGTGCCCGTTTTAGGGCGGTGGGTCCACATGTTTCTCTCCCCCCCCCCCCGTCCGAAGACTGAGGTGTTTAGCGGAAAATTATTGAAGCCCCGGAGAAGTTATTCGAAAAGAATTTCTTCGGCCAGTTTGCTCGAGATCCTGGAGCAGCAGCTCAGGAGTGAGCAGGAAGACTGGAGTCCTCCTTTGATCGTCGGGACGACGATCTGAAGAGGAGGAGGGCAGTGTTACGCGGCGGATATCGCGTGTGTGCCGCGGGTATCGCGTGAACGGCGCGCGCTCGGCGCGACTGTCGGTTGCCGGGCGACGACGGTTGTTGGAAGAGAAGAAGGATCGCAGTCGCGAATTCTGTCACGTCGTATTCATGAATCCGATTGGATTCTTTATAATTATCATTGTAATTTGAGCTATAATATAGTGTTAAATAAGAAGCCGCATTCTCTCATTTCCGCGGACGGTTACGCGAATCGCGCGGCTCGGTTACGTAGCCGGATCGTGCGCCGCGAGCGTAACAAATTTGGGGGCGTGTTTCGCGACGTAGCTTTAGCGCGGCCGCGAACGCAACAATATCATTCCAAGCTATCACTTGAATTCTTCTTCCATTGTTATTATTTAAAATAAATTTAAAGATACTGTACTGCTGGTTATTTTCAACACGTCGTGGAGATTCTATTCCATCGACATATCCTATTATTTCTTTAACAAAAAGAAACAATTATTTATATATATATATATATAAGAAAGAATTTCATTACACATAAATTTTATTTTTTCTACACGAGAACTTTATATTACATTATAAAACTAATATACATTTAATATATTAATAGAGCAACCCCTACAGCACAAAATATTACTACAACATTGAAGAAATATTATTTTGTAAGATTGAAATATTTCATGGAATATTGCTGGAAGCTTGCAACGACATTTCTATGTCTGCTTTTAAACTATATTGTGCAATATTTCTGCAATCTTCCTGAAATATTGGAAAACAATGTTGTAGAGAATATTGTAAAAAATTGTTTTCATATAATACTTCCTAAACAGCACAAAAGTCCAAACAACATCATAGAAATATCCAAAACATTTCTACGATGCCTTTCGGACTTTTTTACTGTCTCAGAATGTTTTAGACATCGTAAAAATGTTTTGGATATTTCTATGATGTAAATAATAATATCTGTATGTTAGGTAATAAAATAATCGAAAGAATTTTAAATATAGTCAAGAAACGAACAAATGATATTTATATTATACGATGCAAGTACATTATTAGCAGCATATATTAAAAGCTATGTTCCTCATCTGCACTGCTCATTTTTGTAGTTGCAGAAAATAAAAATAAATTATTTTATTGGTCTATAAAACAAATAATATATAAAATGTGGATAATTAAAAAAACAAATAATGATTTTATTGTCATACTTTTACGGCATAATAAAAATTAAAACCTCGATGAATTACTAATTGTGTTTTTTTAAATTGTTCCTGTAATCTCTTTCTTCGTTCTTTATACAAATAAAACTAATATATAATATAAAAATATTAATTAATTATTATTTATTAATTTAAATATATTATTTTTATTATACTTTTTAGTTTTATTTTAAGTATTTTAATTAAAAATAATTAATAAGTGTATAATATCATTAAAGAGATATATTAGCAATATTTTTGGAATATTAGAATATATATTTGAATTATGATATTGCAGTAGTATTTTGCAACATTTTTAAAGAAAT
>NW_018024022.1:0-1946 GCF_002006095.1 Pseudomyrmex gracilis | reverse complement strand
AATAAATACAATATTTTTATCAATAATTTTATAAAGATTTACAAATGTATTCTGTTTTTGCTTTATTTATTATATTATTAGATTTTATTTTTTTATATTACTTATCTTTATATTATTGTATTTTGTTTTTGTAATTTGTTTTAGCTTGACTTATATTATAATATTATGTTTATAATATACAGACACGCGGGGCTTACTGACGCCTGGCTAAAGATCGGCGTTAATTGGCCTGATTACCTCAATAATTACTCCTTTATTATAAGTAATAGAAAAAAATGGTTCAGGATCTTTCAACTCAGTTTTACTTCTTCTACCTGCCTACGAGAGATTGTACGGCAATTCTGGGACACCCTGTATATATGTTATATGTCATATGTTATATATTATGTTCTTATGTCTAGTAACTTTTTATATATATATAAAATAAGTTGAGAATCATTAATTCTCGTAACGTTTTCTGTAAAGTTTTCTATATCTTGGCAATTGTTTTCAAACATATTTATACAAAAATATTAAGTTTAATTTAACTTTAACTTTATGAATACAAAAAGTGAAAACCACTGATAATTGCATGTTAAAAAATAGAAATTCTTATGCAAAGAAGTAATCTTACCCTTTCCTCAAAATTTTATTAAAAAATATTAAGTAATTAAAAAATTATAGAAGTTTTTTTGAACGCGAAATTATGCAAATTCGCCCTGTTCCCACGGAAAGTTCTGCTCTAAAAAGCCCCGGCACCAAAAAATTAATATGTATGTGTACATAACAAAAGAGAGAAAGAAGAGAGAACTCCTTTTTTATATAATCTTATAGTAATACTATAAATACATTGAAAAAAGATAATTAACAAAAGAATATTAAGAGTTTTTGTATACACTTGTACTCTTACACAGTCGAATCGTACATTTGAATTTCATCTATATCATTATTACTTGAGAATATGTTATTCCGATCCAACTCTTCAAATTCCTTAATTTCTTTATCGGATATCATTTTTTCCAAACTTAAACCAAACGATAATTATTTTGCACTGTAGCACACACTGATATGTATTGCCAATTTCTATAATGAATAAATAAAATCATTAATTGACAATCATTAAAAACTTGAATTTGGTTTTCAAACAAACTGAAGATATGTTTAGTTATACTAACTGTTATGTTTATTTCATAAACTAATAAACTTCATTTAATATAATAGCTTCGAGTCGATTGATTAAGACGTATGTGTGAAACAAGAAATAAACTTGGAATGAATCAAGAAATAAATCGGAACACAAAAGTCAATTGAATAAATAAAAGAATATTTGTGTATATCGTTATTGACAATCGATAGTTGTTTCGATATCGATGTCGTGACAATTACAACACTAATTTAGGATCGTCTTAAGTTTATCTTCAGATGCTCTGCAGCCAATAAAATTACTCGCACATGATCTGAAGATAAACTTAAGACGATCTTAAATACAAGATCTGACTATGAATACCGGCCTACCATTTTTTTTAAATGTATTGATACAAGAATCAATAATATTGATATAATAATATTGTTATATGAATAAAATATTGATTTTTATTATTGAATAAATATGTTATTAAATAGCAATGTAAGTATAATATTATAAATAAAATAAAGTATAATAAAAGTCAATAAAATAAAATAACTAATTTAGAAATTATGAATAATAAAAATCAAAAGTCAACTTATTTAATTTTGTATTATATATTAGTTTAAAAAAGTTTGTTTTTCTAATTAAATTTTGCTATTATAGATTTCATAAAGTTTGTATGTAAAAACTAAAAAAATGTACGAAAAAAATAGCAATGTAAGTATAATCTAAAAACTTACCTTTTTAAAAAAAGGTAAAAACAGGCGCCAAGTACACGCACAACACGTATTGTATTTAAATTAAATTATTTTTTTATTTATACTCCAAAAACTTCTTT
>NW_018024021.1:7336-8945 GCF_002006095.1 Pseudomyrmex gracilis | reverse complement strand
AATGTGACGTCTACCACGGATCCGCCGGCGCGCCTGACGCACGTGTGTTGCGAGCCCCGATTGAGTACGACGAGCCCGCAGGTCGCCATACACTCTTCTAGGGCCCTTCCTCTCTGATCGGTCCTGGGAGAACCACAAGCCACGGACTTGGAGTTGAAGTCTCCCAGGACCAGTACCGGACGAGTCCTGTACCGTAGAGCGACGCGCTCCAACTCGTCCAGGTACCTTTCAAATTCCTGGAAGGGCCTGTTGGGCGAGAAGTAACCCCCCACTACCACCAGTTCCCCCCATTGCGCGACCACCAGTCCCCTGCCTCTCTCCAGTGGAGAGAAGACAGAGGACTCAGGATCGCTACCGTACCGAAAGTGAATTGCGGCCGAGCCGTCCTCCGATCCAAACCACGACGGGTGGTCAGGGACGGAGTAAGGCTCGGCCACCACCGCCATAACCCCCCCCAGCTCCGCGAGGCTCTGGATCATGAGATCCTGGGCCCCGCGGGCGTGGTTGAGATTGCCCTGGAGGAGAAGAGATGGAGCGCCTACGACGTAGGTGGCACCTCCACCTCCATTGCCTCCTCCGCAGGGACACTACAGCTGGGAGGGAGTTGAGACTCCCCTCCTTCCTCTGCCGGCGCAGGCTGTGCCTGCGTTGCGACAGAGGGAACCTTCTCCGTTAGGGTGAGGGGTTGAGACCCGCCCCCGACCGGGGCTTTCCGCGCCTTTTTTCTCCCCTTCGAGGAAGGGATGGAGGCGCACGCCTTTCCACCCAGCCGATGCGCCGAGGGCCGGCCGAGGTCGGCACACAAGGGGCAGTTGGGTGCCTGGTCGCACCCAGCCGCACGGTGTCCCCGGCCCCCGCACCTGTAGCAGCGGTCCCGGCGGTCCTCCCCCGACGCGGTATAAGTGCACGTTGCCATGACGTGACCGCGTCGGAGGCACCGGTGGCACTGTAGGGGCCGCCGCTCCAACACATCGACGGGTGCGCGCACCCATCCCACCTTGAGGGCGCCGCCGGCCACGACCTTGCGGGCCGCGGCCAACGGGCACTGCGCCCAGACCGATTGCAGGCCGCCGGGTGAAGCGCGAGCTCGGCCGACTTTCACCTCAGTCGGCCGACAACACCCGGCGGCGGCAACCGCCTCCCTAACTTCGTCCGAGGAGATGGAGTCCTCGAGGCCCCTGATCCGCAACTCGACAGTTTTGGTGGGCCTCGAGACCTTGGCTCCCATTTCCTCGGCCAAGGGAGACATGGCAGCAGCCAGCTTGTCCGCCTTTGCCTCGTTATCTTCGCCGGGGATTTCTATTAGTAGAGCCCCGGTGACTGCACGCCTCGGGCGTACGGCGTCGATGCCGAACGCCCGAGGATCTATTTGTCCCCTGATGCGCGCCATCACCTCCCCCAGCTTGGTGTTGGGGTCGGTGACGGACAAGGTCACGGCTGCGCATCGAGGGGGTTTGGCCAACTTGGCTTTGGGCAGACTCTGCTTGCCACCCGCGGCCGCAGCTCTGCCACCCTGTCCCTTGGACGGGGGTGCCGGCGCAGCCGCCGACCCACCCCGCGCCCCGGACCTTTTCCCTCCCCGTCGTACCACCTGAGACCAAGTCTCTTT
>NW_018024021.1:5085-6726 GCF_002006095.1 Pseudomyrmex gracilis | reverse complement strand
GAGAGCCACACGGGACTCACCGCCCCCGTCCGAATCACCGCCGCGCTGCACGGAGGGTACAGAGGGGGACGGCCGGGCTGGAGCTCCCGTCGCCCATTTCCCCTCCTTCCCTTTCTTTAGGCGGGCCATCCTCATCTCTGTGAGGTCCCGCCTGAGGTCGCGGAGCTCCTCGTGCAGAGCGTCCGCCTCGGCACGGAGCGTCCCGTTTTCTGCGGTGACGCTGTCCAGCTTGGCCTGGACAGCGCCCCTATCAGCACGCAGGTACGCCACTGTGTCGCGGAGCTCCGCGACATCTTCCATCAACCGCCTATTGGAGGCTTCAAGCCGACGGGTTTCCCCGTCGGAATTTGTCCGGGCGGCAACCACCCGGACCGCCTCCTCCAGGCCGGCGGCCGCCTCCTTGAAGCCACGAACAAATGTGCCTTTCAGGTGTTTAGAGGAGACCGCCATCTTCTTAATCGCTGCCGACATTTTTGCAGCCTTAGCGACCACCTCCGATGTCGGCAGCTCCTCTATCTCGGCCAAGGGAGAGGAGTCTCTCGCGGATTGTTGCGAGGGGATGTCCAGGCTGGAGCGGGTGGGGATACGAAGCGCCGCAAGTTCCCCGGTGACTTCCTTCTCCACCTGGAGCTCCCACTCCATTCGCTCGGCCTCGCAAAGTTGGCGTTTCGCCGCCGCGAGGCCAACGTACTCCCCGGTTGTTGGGGGCCGTCCTCGTCCTCTTTTGCGGTTCACCGCGCTGGAACTCCTCTGAGGCAGAGGTTGCGGTGACCGCTTTGACGCCCGATGGTCGTGGGCACCTCCCCCCTGTGTGTCTGAGACGATCTCCGGCTCAATGTCGGAGTCCGCATCAGGAGGGAGTGGGGAGTGCGTGGCCTCCTCAGCCAACTCAGACTTGCCTGAGGGCTCCGCGAGCGAAGCTTGGCTGGGGTGCGCGGGGAGATGGTGTTCCCCTGCGTGTGGCTCTTCGCCTCCCGATTCATCCGAGCTATACCACATCCTCGACCGGAGGGTGCGGGGCTCGGACCCGACTCCCCTGGGAGCGCGGGCCCTGGATGGGCCAATGACCGGGGAGTCACATCGTACGACTCGTACAACTGGTAAGACACTCTTACCAGTCTTCGCAGGCGCATCATCTCGCAGCACTCTTTTGGTGCAGGTGCTACGAGGCCCGTCATGGGATGACGACCCGAGGCCAGCCGGGACGATACTAGCCTCGTGCCGGGACCTGGGGGTTCGAATCCCCTGGTCCGGTAAGCCTTTCTCTTCTTTATGCGACATCTCCATGCTTTTTTAAGGATGCGGTTTTATATCGGACTTGACCTGTCCTAGGCCGGTTGGCTTGCACACCTAACGAGCCTGGCCTGCCCGGGTTTGGAGTAAGGGTTGTCCTTCCCCTATCCCAGTGTCCGTCCCGAAAGCGACTATCGGAGCTGGGAACCCCGGATTTGAAGTCAGGGTTTACTCCCCTATTCCGCTTGCACCGTGGCTGACGAGGGCGGACGTCCCCGGATTTGAAGTCAGGGTTTACTCCCCTATCCCAGTTGTCCCGGCAAGAAGGACTAACGAAGCTGAGAGGCTCCGGGTTTTTGTTCGAGGTTTTCCTTCCTCTATTTCCCCTCTTAGTTCAGAGGCTCACCG
>NW_018024021.1:2117-3995 GCF_002006095.1 Pseudomyrmex gracilis | reverse complement strand
AAAACTTGAACTTGTTTTAATTAAAGGTGAAAAAGCTTACACTCAAACTATTTTATAACATATATTTTTTAATTTACAAAAACTCAATTTATCGCAATGCCATTGGATGTACAATATTTTTGGTTAATCCTTGAGGCGTATAAACAAACAAATTAGATGGTTTTCCAACTCTGGAACACGCAACATATAATTGGCCGTGAAAAAAACATGGGTTTTCTAAATCTAAGCCACAAATTGTCATTAATTAAAAAAACATTTTCCAGTGGACCAAATTGTGAATCTAAACCATTCTCAAATCCCCTTTAACACACACAAAAAATTTCATCAAAATCGGTCCAGTCGTTTAGGAGGAGTTCAGTGACATACACACGCACACAAGAAATATATATATTAAGATAAAAAGTTTTACATATTAAGTAAACACAAAGTTCAAGAAGATCACAAATAATACTACNTTGTTATTTACAAAAGCGACAATTTTCTTTTAAAACATTTTTATTCTATACAGGTGTCTGTAAAATGTTGACACAGACGAAGTGTTAGGATAGAGTATGTAAGTAAATTTGAACAAAAAAGTAATATATCATTTAGCACAATTTGCAATAGTTCTTGAGTGATTAATGAACACATGTGTTCCAATTAGCGCGTGGGAAGCGATGGTCTGAAATCTGTAGGCATGATTATCAGTTCTAAAAGAAAAATAGCGTCCTTCAAGTTATCTCCTGACAGCAAGAGGCGGAGCAAACAAGCAATTAGCGAGTGACATAGCTTCTTGCGATCAGCTGATTTTTACAACAAAACATCATACACACCTACACAGTCCGCTTCCTACGCGTTCACTAGATCACATGTATAAATTAATCACTCAATAACTATTGCAATTTTTGCTAAATGGTACATAACTTTTCTGTACTGATTGATNCAATCTATCCTTACACTGTGGCGGCGTTAAAATTTTTCACGTACTCTGTACAGTAATACATTCTTGTACTTTTCAAAATATTAATGTGTACTTAGTAAAAATTTATCTGGTTTTTAATAACGTATTACAATGAAAGAAATGTTACTATTACATGTAGCATATATAAAATAAATATATAAAATGAATCAGCTCGTGAAAATGAAAACAAAAATGTGCTACAGACCAATGCAAATCAAAATAGTTCATGTTGACATATATATTATAATTATTATTTAAAGTTGCTAATTACAAATTTTATCCTATGTTGGATTTTCTTCAGTGATATTATTTTTAAAAAAAACGTAAAAAAATACTCTAACATACAATTAATGTACCTATATATTTACTTATACATTTAGACATGTAAAAAACTTAAAATACATAAATAAATCCATTTGACTTAAGAGAATAGCAGGTTGACAACAATATACAGGGTGAGTCTGATAAAACGGTCAGCACGTTTTTCTCAAAAAACGGTTAGAAATAGAGAAAAACCTCCATTATCAAGATTATAGGATTACAGGGACATACTCTAGTAACCTTGAATGATCTTTAAAATTATTTTTTTACTTTATCAATCTCAATTTTGTTGTCTTAAAAGGAAAGGAGTACTTTTGAGTTACTCTGTCGATAGTACTCAATGAGCTTAAAACCTTTTGTATGTACAGTATCTTTCTGAAACTCAACAATTGTTGAGATCTAAACAAAGGTAGTCGAAATGAAAACTATAGAAAAAATCTTATTACTATTACAATAAGTGTTCAAAATGTTCACTATGTTGTTTCAGATATGTGCCTATAGTGTTTGTGGAAAGCTTGGTGGGATTTTTTTGGGCGGGTTCCGTTTGACCACAGTACGATTCGACACCGCTCGATTCGACACAGATTTATTCGACACCAAATTATTCGACACCGTAC
>NW_018024021.1:0-1246 GCF_002006095.1 Pseudomyrmex gracilis | reverse complement strand
ACGATGATTACACGTATGTCTGGAATAACATAGCAAACATTTTGAAAACTTATTGTAGTTGTAAAAAAAGATTTTTTCCATATTCTTAATTTTGTCTAATTTTGATTATATTTTAACAACATTTGAGTTTTCAAAAAATATTTTAATAGCAAAAAGTTATGAAGCTCATTGAATACCATCGACAGAGTGACTTCTGAAAATGAAAAGTATCTTTTTCTATTTAAGAAAAGAAATTTTGGATTGGTAAGGTAAGAACAAAAAATTTTAAAGGTCCTTCAAGATTATCATAATACGATCCTCTTATTTTACAATTTTAATTGTAAATGTTTTCCTTCGTTTCTAAATGTTTTCCGAGAAAAATGTGCTAATCATTTTATCAGACTCACTTTGTGTACTACATCGATCTAAAAATTAATAAAACTTTACGTCAAAAAAAAGTAAAGAGAAAATTAAAGCAACGTACAAATCCAAAGATGAAAACGTACTATGTATAAAAATATAAGTAGATTTTTGTCTTTTTATTTTTGAGAGAGAAAATTAGATTTAATGTATATATTTTGTTATTGTAATTTTTTGTTGACATAGGCTATTTTAATATTTATTTTTTTATATGATACTATTGTGAATCTAATCTCTTTAATCATAATCAGACTCTAGGTTCTCTACTTTGTTTAGATCAAATAAAAATTATTTTAGAATTACAAACTTCTTATGAGCTTTTGAACCAACACACATCTAAACTGGTTCTTTTTTTAGAATATTTTTCTTTTGTTCCTCACAAAAGAACAAAATTTCTACTTGTATGTAGTTAGAAATTTGAGAGCTACATTTTCGCAAAAAGGCGGAATTTTAATATTTCGAGAAAGAACTTTTTTCTTTTATATCGTGATATTGGAATTCTTACTTTGAGAATAGANTGTAAAAGTACTGTGTGTAGCTTTGACCATTGAGTATGTGTAAATAATATTAGCGTAATACATTTTTCTTTTATATTAAATAATACTTATACATACATCTCTTTTATATTAAAGAATACTTATATATTTAACAATACTTCCTTTCAACCAACAATACAGTAAGGTGGCTTTGCGGTTAACACTAAGTCAACACTATACATTGTTGTTATCTAAGAGCTCCTAAATAGCTCGTAAATTTGATGGAATGAGAACTTCGATATCTGCAGTTTTACGTAATGGGCGCAGTCCAAGTAGACTCAGTCTAACTACCAAACACGTTTAGATTTTGC
>NW_018024020.1:3049-9061 GCF_002006095.1 Pseudomyrmex gracilis | reverse complement strand
GTGATCGCCAGGTCCTGTCCCAGGTAAATTAGATTTGTTTCTAAGACCTAAAAGAGGACCGACGAGTGAGAAGACGTTAGACAAGTAATATCGGCAAGTCCGTTGACTTGACTACGTCGTTGAACAGTCTCGCTCGACTCGCATGCTTGACTTATCTCATTAGGTCAGTGTGCCGAGATATAATACACAAAAGTGTCGTGTGTCAAGTTGCGTTCCTCCGTTAGGACCCGATCGTAACCGTAGGTCAGGACGTAACAACATCAATATTAAATTTGTAGACGATTTGTATGTCGATACTAAATACTTATATATAATTATCAGTACTACGTAGAAATGTGTGATGTTTTAGTGTTACATTTAGTTTTCCCAAAATGATTAACATTTAGCAAACTTATAAGATGATGATAACATTAATCGTTTCTACGTTGTCTTTGTAAAAACTCAGGTTATTTTTTATACACGAATGATTTATATAAATAAAAAGCAACTGTCATTACAGTTATATAACTAAAATTTGTTATAATACGCAGTGTTTTAAGATAACAACGAATTCTAATTCTGATATTTGATGCTTTTGTGTTGTATTAACATCCAAAACTGTTGGGGTGTTTTCCTGTCAACCTGTTTTCAGGTTAGAACCGCGTTAATGTCATTATCGTAAGAATTTATAAGACATGTAATATCGTATATATATCTAAAATGTACAAATCGAGTCGAGGGCTTGTCCTTCGAATGCGATCATATGCTTATATGCTTATCACGTGCGTTTCCATACAGCGAAGGGAAATTGAGAGCTAGCGACGCTCGCTCGAGAGCTGGAAGAATCAGTCGCTTTTTGGCAATATAACTGATCGGTCGAAATACTCTGAATTAATTTAAAATAAACTGCTCGTTAGAGAGAAAGATTATTGTCGAGAATTATTATAAGTGCGGTATCGTTGATGCTAATTAAAGAAACAGTTATATGTAATATTAATAGTTAAATACAGTGTTTTTTTTCTTAAATTTCTGTCTAAAATAAATTAATCTGAGTACTTACCTGTTGTTCCCGCGCGCCCTTGGACTCCTCGCTCCGGTCACGAACAGTGCTATCACTCATAAACATTATACTCCACACACCTTCAATAAGAAGAATAATTTACAGTTCAGAAGTGGGATTCAACGGAGTGCAACAATCTCAGTGTTATTTATTAATTGAAACGATACTTCTTCGCTTATGGTATTAACACGTGCACAGCAACATCGCATAGAAATGGAACGTGACAAGTTGGAGTCGATGACTCTGGAGCAGCTGCAAAAAGAAGCGGTTAAATTGAATGTGCCGGTGCACAATACGCACGCTAGGCAATTAGAAGCGATCGTATCGCATATGCATCGAACGATAGTATTAGAAGTTCAGCAGGAACAAGTGCCGACGGCGCGTTTGGAGCCTTCTCAAGCTGGAAGGAGCGCTCAATCTTTAGAAGAAACGACCGATCAGCCAGCGATGTCTTCTGCTCAGATGATGGAGGCATTAAATAAATCACTGAGGCAGCAGCAGGTGATTATGGATATGCTGCAGAATCTAGGCAGAATAAATTCGTTTTCGGCTGCAAGAGCAGTGACGGATGGAAGTGCGGCAGCGGATCCGACGGGTGCCGTGAATGCGGTGGTGCCCTGTCAAACAATCATAAGTGCAGCTAATTCACCAGCTAATGCGGTCACACTGTTGGCATCACAAATTTCGGATTTTGGTGGATCCGATCGCGAAAATGTGCGATTGTGGGTGCAACGGGTGGACAAGGTGGCAGAAGTGCATGGTGCGTCTGATGACGTGGTGTTGCTCGCCGCAACAAATAAATTGACAAAAGCGGCTCGAACATGGTTTGATTTCCAGTCTGGCTCTGTGCTGGAGTCGTGGAGCGACTTGAAGCAGCGTTTAATTGACATGTTCGATAAAAAATTCCATTTCATGCTGCAATGCATAATATAGAAGCGAGAAAATGGAATCATACGAGTGAAACTTTTGATCAGTATGCTATTGATAAGTTAGCACTGATACACCAGCTCGATTTGCCGGAGGTTGACGCGATAAATTTGCTCATTGGTGGAATTTTAAAAAGTTCTTTACGAGCAACTGCGTTATCCATGACAGTGTCGTCGGTTGAGGGCTTCTTAGACAAGATGAGGAGAATAACAGTAGGAGTGAGTGATTTGGAGAAGAAAAATGTTTCCCATCCGAAAAGGCCCAAATCTAAGGAGGTGATATGCCGGTCCTGTGGAAAAAAAGGGCACATGGTGAAAGACTGTAAGGAGACAGAGATCACGTGCTTCTACTGCAAAGAGAAAGGCCACAAGAAGTCCGAGTGCCCGAAATTGCTGAAGAAGACGGAGTCAGCTCAGAAGCAGTCCGCAGTTTCAACGGTTTCATCGGTCCAGGAAAATTCAAATTCGGCTGTTGTTGCGTATGTAAAGTCAAACGGCGATACTGGTAAGAACCTTGTTATTACCGGCTCTATTGTAAACGTTATCGAATTTAATGGTAGAAAAACTTGTTTGTCGGCGATTGTCGACACAGGCAGTCCTATTTCCTTTGTTCAACTCGGTGTTGTTGAAAAGTTCTATAACAGATTTTTGTGTTCGCTTTTGCCCGTAACGAAGGAATATGTTGCCTTGAATAATACACCGATCAAAATATTAGGCAGATTCGTCACGAGCTTGCGGTTAGAACAAATACCGTGTTTGGAAGCTAATGTCGAGTTGTGTGTTTTGAATAATAACGCGTTGAAATTAGATTTGATTTTTGGTCGTGATTTTCTTGATTCGCGTGGAATTTCTGTTTTGTATAAACCGGCGACAGGTATGATAGATAATATTAACCGACTCGATACAAATGGAAAAGAGGATTGGCCTGCGCCGACTGATTTCGATGTAGTTTGCGGAACTGCGAATAATTTTGAAAATATACTCGAAGACTTACAAATTGATTTTGATAAGCATTGTAAAAATAAATTAAAGAAACTATTATCTGAAATTGAAAGCTTGTCGATTGACGAAAGAATCGATGAAAATTATTGCGTTAAAGTAAATCTAAAAGATAATACAACTTATGCGTATGCACCGCGACGCTTTGCGTGGGCCGAGCGACGGCAGATCCGGGACATAGTTGATGACCTGCTGGCTCGTGACATTATTCAACCTAGCACCTCACCGTACTGTGCCAGAGTGGTTCCGGTACGGAAGAAAGACGGGTCAACACGTTTGTGCGTAGATCTGCGACCGCTCAATTCTAGAGTAATCAAACAAAAGTATCCGTTCTCGTTAATAGAGGATTGTCTTGCGCGATTAGGAAATAAGAGTGTATTCACCTTGCTTAATTTGAGAGATGGCTTCCACCAGATTAAGATACATCCGGAAGATACAAAATATTTTTCTTTTGCGACACCGGATGGTCAATATGAATACAAACGTCTACCTTTTGGATATTGTGAGGCACCGGCCGAGTTCCAGAAGCGTTTAGTGCAAATCCTACAGCTATTGATTATTCAAGATAAAGTTTTAGTATACATAGACGACATACTAATAGCGTCAAAAACAGTCGACGAAAATCTTGAGACGTTGAAAGAAGTATTATATTTGTTGAAAAAATACAATTTTGTATTAAACTATAAGAAGTGTCTTTTCCTTAAAAAAAAGATAGAATATTTAGGTTACATTGTTTTATCGGATGGAATTACTATGAGTCAAAGGATACCGATGCTGTACGTAAATTTCCTCGATCGAAAAATGTAGTGGAGGTGCAACGATTTTTAGGCCTAGCCAACTACTTTAGGAAATTTATACCAAACTTCGCGTTGAAGGCTAAACCTTTGCACGGGTTATTGAGGAAATCTTCGGATTTCATTTTTGATAAAAATTGTGAAAAAGCTTTTGAAGTACTTAAAAAAGAATTAACTTCTTATCCAGTATTACAATTGTATAATCCATCGGCTGAAACGGAGTTGCACACGGACGCTAGTGTTCATGGTCTGGGAGCTATTCTTTTGCAAAGACAAGACTCGGGTGCTTGGTCACCGGTGGCTTATTATAGCCAAAGAACAAACAAAGCTGAAGCCAATTACCATAGCTTCGAGCTTGAAATACTCGCGATAGTGAAAGCGATAGAGAGGTTTCATATCTATCTATACGGTTTGGATTTTTCTATTGTCACGGATTGTAACGCTCTGGTATTTGCGGTGAACAAAGCGACTCTGAATCCTCGTATTGCGCGTTGGACTTTGCGCCTTCAGAATTACCGATTTAAATTGTTACAGCGCGACGGTAAGCGCATGGTTCATGTCGATGCTCTAAGCCGACATGTAGGTTACATAGAATCTATGCCGTTAGAAAGAATTCTAGAATTCAAACAATTACAAGACGCTAAATTAAAAGAAATAGCAGAACAACTCGAATTTGAAGATAGCGAAAAGTTTGAGTTGGTGGAGGGATTGGTCTTTAAGAAAAGTAACGATAAATCTCGTTTTGTTGTTCCCAAAGAAATGATATCTAATGTAATAAGAGCATATCACGATGAAATGGGACATTGTGGCTTTGATAAAACGTTACAGGGTATTTGCGCGACTTATTGGTTTCCTTCTGTTCGAAAAAGGATTAGTGATTATGTTTCTAACTGTCTAACGTGTATGATGGCAAATATTTCATCGCATACGAAAGAAGGTGAAATTCAATTAGAAGAAGTTCCGAACGAACCTTTACGAGTTTTACATGTGGACCATTTCGGCCCGTTACAAGAAGCAAGTAATGGATATAAATATATATTAGTTATCGTAGACGCATTTACTAGATTCACGTGGTTATACGCGGCTAAAACTACTTTGGCTAACAAGGAGAGTGTACACCCTGTGGGTCACCGATTTTGATGCAATTTTGCAGAATGGTAGTACGCATATAGAAATAACAAATGCTATTCGGAGACGATGCAACTCTCAAGCATTTGCGAGAAATCGCAGTTTGAATTTTCGCGTGCTACTTAAGTACAATTCGAAAAGAAAGTTTTTTGAAGTGGCGGTGTAGCGCAGCGGACTAAGCGCCGCGCTAGTAGTCCGCGGGTCGCATGTTCGCGCCTATGCTAGTTTTGTCTTTTTTTTTGTTTTTGTTTGTGGTATCACACTGGTAGGATTATTATAAAGACAAATATAGAAAACATACTATATATATAATATTATATTGAAAATATTTAATAATATGCAAAAAAATACATTTTGAAACTATTTTTATTGTTGTGTGCTTTTAATAAAAACGAAACAATGCAAATAAAAGAAGTGTATATATATGTATTTACATTAACAGTAATGTATCATTGTTGTTCTGTAGTTTTACACATTGTAGGATGATAACAATCATAAAAGCAAGTAAAATATAATACTGTTGTGCACCAAGCACATTGTATAAAACTTACTTTTCCGCAAGAACATTTGTGTTTTATTATCGACAAAGGAAAACATATTTCGTTTACATTTAAAAATATGCAACGACTCTAGCATCACAAGCAGTCCGAAGGTCTTCTTACAAGAAAACATATACAAAAGAAATTGATTTGAAAGGACGCAGTCCCTTTGTAGGTAGAAGCGTGAAATTCGAGGGGAAAAAACGGCAGTCATACGATATTATAAGTTTGAATACAGTTATATTTTTGTTTCTTTTTGTAAATATATATATGTACCCAGCAAACAATTTCTGACTGCGCAGACCTTGGCAACAGAAACTGTGTGCAGAAACGCTACAGTACGGAAACATGCTTTGGTGCTGCCAAAACTGTTAGCACATAGAGACAAAAAACGCAACAACTCTGTTGGCACATACATGAGACTATTGCGGCCACAATGATTCCATATATGTTAGTGAAATTGATAACAAATAGATGGTCGATAGCAAGCAGATCTGCTTTAGCAATACTGTGACCAAACAGTCCGCAAAACCGTATGAGCATCTGTTTATGACAAAACGTTGACCGCAGTCGGGTCGATCTGTTGA
>NW_018024020.1:0-1829 GCF_002006095.1 Pseudomyrmex gracilis | reverse complement strand
CACATGTTTGACAGATATGGTCGCCAAACCATATCCTAATGAGGACACAGATGGATATGGATTTGGTCTACTAATTTCGCCGGCGGTTGGCGACAAAACTGCGACATTTCGCAACCAAATTGTTTGCTGGGTATACTTCTTATATTTGCATTGTTGTGTTTTTATTAAAAGCACACAACAAAAAATAGTTTCAAAATGTATTTTTCTGCATATTATTAAATATTTTCAATATAATATTATATATATAGTATGTTTTCTATATTTGTCTTTATAATAATCCTACCAGTGTGATATCACAAACAAAAAAAAAAAAAAGACAAAACTAGCATAGGCGCGAACATGCGACCCGCGGACTACTAGCGCGGCGCTTAGTCCGCTGCTCCACGCCTCCACTTCAAAAAACTTTCTTTTCGAATTGTACTTAAGTAGCACGCGAAAATTCAAACTGCGATTTCTCGCAAATGCTTGAGAGTTGCATCGTCTCCGTATAGCATTTGTTATTTCTATATGCGTACTACCATTCTGCAAAATTGCATCAAAATCGGTGACCCACAGGGTGTACACTCTCCTTGTAAGGAGACAATACGCCATTTAAAATCGTTATTTGATATATTTGGAAAATTTCGAGAATTAGTATCAGATCGTGGAACGGCATTTACGTCACGAGATTTTGCAGACTTTTTGAAAGCCAATCAAGTTAATCATAGAATGGTGGCAGTTGCCGCACCTTGGGCGAATGGGTTGGTGGAACGAGTTAATCGTTTTCTTAAGTCCACTCTAAAAAAAATTGTTACGGATCCAAGCGATTGGAAAACTCATTTAGGAACGACGCAATATATAATTAATAATACTGTTCACTCGTCGGTTAAAACAACACCGTCTGAATTACTTCTCGGCTACGATCAACGTAATAATATCGATGAAAAATTAATCGAACTAATGAATAGTCTCACAAATATTGATACCGATTTAGATCAAGAAAGAAATCAAAATCGAGATGTAGCGATTGAAGCGACTAACCGACTAAAATAATATAATAAATTGTACTACGATGATAGGCACAAAAGGCCAACTTATTATAATCATGGTGATTATGTGCTTATTAGAGATACTCAACCGAAACCAGGAGAGAATAAAAAATTAAAACCGAATTATAAGGGTCCGTACATGATCGATAAGGTACTAAATAAAAATCGTTAGGTGGTTAAAGACATACCTGGATTTAATATAACAGCAAAACCTTATAATTCTGTGCTATCTCCAGATCGGATTAAACCATGGGTCAAACCCGTTAACACGTTCGTCGCCGCGTCACCCAGATCTGGGTGACGGGTATACTTCCGAAACTCAGCCGAATCGCGCTGGGCGACGAACGTGTTAAAATGTAAATAGACTTAAGGCTTAAAATGTAATGTATATTTGTATTTTTGTATGTTTTTGTTTTAGATAGTTAAAGAAATACATCCGAGACGTATGTATAATTCAGGACGGCCGAGCTGTAAGAATTTATAAGACATGTAATATCGTATATGTAAATGTACAAATCGAGTCGAGGGCTTGTCCTTCGAATGCGATCATATGTTTATATGCTTATCACGTGCGTTTCCATACAGCGAAGGGAAATTGAGAGCCAGCGACGCTCGCTCGAGAGCTGGAAGAATCAGTCGCTTTTTGGCAATATAACTGATCGGTCGAAATACTCTGAATTAATTTAAAATAAACTGCTCGTTAGAGAGAAAGATTATTGTCGAGAATTATTATAAGTGCGGTATCGTTGATGCTAATTAAAGAAACAGTTATATGTAATATTAATAGTTAAATACAGTGTT
>NW_018024019.1:5069-8767 GCF_002006095.1 Pseudomyrmex gracilis | reverse complement strand
AAAAGCTTCGAGGGGTGGATCAAACGCTGGCACAAGTGCATCGCAGCCGACGGAGACTACTTTGAAGGGGACAACTTGAATTTTGAAGAATAAACATGTACTTTTCTTTTTATGAATAAATTCCGGTTATTTTTTGATCATGGTAGTATGTATTTGTCCAAGTGCCACATTCATGTCCTGTATCATATCCTCCAAATGTGTTATCTCCATTTGGAGAATTCGCATTATGTCTCTCATGACATTGTTGGCTATAGTTCTGAAACATAAAAATACAGTGTATAATTTCTGAAAAAATAACCAGCCGTACATAATTGTAGTTAAAACAACCAACTTGTAAAGAGTCAAAACTATTGATGTACTTACAAGTTATGAGGGAGATGGTAGCCGTTCCATTCAAATGTGGCTCCTTCGTCTCTCCTTAAAATTTCCTTCATCATCCTCTGCAGGTGGCGTATCGTTAACACTAGCGTGTCTACCGTGTTCGCTAACGCGAATGCTGCTGGTGACACTACTTTATTCAATTCAATACATTCTTGTACAATATCCATTTTATATGTTGGTTTTGACGTTTGGAATGAGACTGAGTAGCAATTATCAAGCATCTCATTTTTTTATACTTTATTCTTTAAATGTATTTAGAATCTGTGTGTCTTTTCTTGTGTCCTGAAGAATGATGAACTTTTATCAGACTGCTACGTCTGTACATTGTCTATCTGTTCCTCTTTAGCTCTGCGATTATTTTATTGTAAGTGTGCGTGAAACTAAAAGGTACAACTATGTCACATCAAAACGCTGTTCTTCACAACGGATCATGTTGCATATAAACGTGTCGACAATGTGCGAATGTATTCATCCAAAGAGGTACACGAAGCAGACGAGAAATCGGACGAAGATATTGGCATATTGCGGCAGAATGTGTTACTTTTTATTATAGTAGTTTTATATGTTGGTATATTTGTATTACAGTTTTTACTTATAATATCTTACTTCTAATGTTTTATTTACAATAGTTTGTAAAATATATTGTTCTTTTTATATTGCTTATTCTTATAACGTTGTGTATACATTAGCATATAATAAATGTATTAGTTTGTACAAATGATTTCTTTATTAATTAATAATGAGAATCATCTCGGGCTCTGATCTTTCTAAACTACTAAATAAATAGTCGTAAAGAGCCGTTCGCAGGATGTTGTGCGGATAAATGTGCGTATAACTGTAAGAATACATTTTTCTATACGCTTTCACGTGTAAATGATTTTTTTATTATTACAACCTGTTGTCTAATAGATTTCCAGATTTCTTTTCGATACACAGAACTAGAGTAAGTAATAAAATATGTATACATTGTCATTGTTATTTCTTGTCAAAAAAAACTTTGACACTTAGTCATATTCGTCTTGCTTTGCACTGCGTTCTACACATATAATATGAAATTGCAATTCTGCAATTGTCTCGTCTTACTCGCTTTGCACCGCGTTCCGAAACATAATATGTATAATCACACATACAAAGAATATGTCAAACAATACATAATCAATCCACGTTTAATCCCAAGTGTACCATGTTCAATAATATTTGAACCGTGTGTAACCACAAATAAACCGCCCACAAACTACGTTCAACCATAATCGAACCACGAACGTACTTCCTTCAACCATAATCGAACTACGAATGTATCCCTTTCAACCATAAACGAACCACGTTCAACCATAATCGAACCACGTTCACCCATAATCAAACCACGAACGTACCACGTTCAATCATAATTAAACCACGTTTAACCATAAGCGAACCATAAACGAACCACCTTCAACCATAATCAAACCACAAACGTACCACGTTCAATCATACTCGAACCATAAACGAACCACGTTCAATCATACTTGAACCACGTTCAACCATACTTTAACCACGTTTAACCATACTCGAACCACGAACGTACCACGTTCAACCATAATCGAACTATAAACAAACCATATTCAACTATGAAACCATGTTAAATCGCGATTAATACCGCGTTAATCTATATAAACATATGCTATAGAAAAGAAGGGTAGTAAATGTACAAAAAAAGTTTTTCATATAACATTTTATTGTCGTTTCGACCACCAATTAAATATTTTAAATACATTTTGTACTGCGCAGTGTTTCACATGATTTTTACATCGTAGACAATTCGATACATTCATGTTTTTCAAAGAAGCAATATTGTTGTAATTGGCATCCCATGTTTTAATAATTAATCTATGTCGTACGTCACTATCAACAATATCAGCTAGCCAGTTACATTTTTCGAAACCTTTAACATAGACGAGTGAAGACGCGTCGTCATCATTTTCTGCGGTGNCGCAAATAGCTGTTGTAATCAAATTCTTTGCTCTGCGGTATGCAACACTTCCATCCTCTCAACGCAGACCATGATGATGCGTCATCAGCCAAGAAGCTGCTGACCTGTCCACTCTTGCGAGTAGATTTCACGGGAAGGGGCTTTCAAAAATGTAATGCGAGAGAACAGTACCATTTCGCAATACCGCTATTTCTTTGACAATAAATCTTTTCCCGACCATAAATACTTGCAGGTCCACAAACGTCGGCATAATCATGTTGACGTAATCGTGTGACCAACAAAAGACAAATGCTATCTATCGTAAAATACTGTCGCTTTTACACGATTTTCAGATTATAGAGGGGAAAAGCGCTGATGTTGTAAGTTATGTAATGTTGCGCACTACGTTGGTTAACGGATTGTATTCAATAACACGATCGTGCAAAATGAGGCAATAGGCTGTAGTATTTGCTGGTATATTTTCTTTGCAATCGAATTCAATTCGCACATCGACGGTTGCACTTTTGACCGCCTCGTTTTGACGCGAACAATCAATGACCACTAAAGGACCACATTGCAGAAACTTGGAAATCGTGAAAAACGGTACGACAACACCACATTTGTAGTACGTTTTACAGAAATGTGTGTACATATTGTACAGAACGGCATATTTTTTTTTATCAAAATCTAAATGCAAATCGTCATAAGGATAGAATTCAGAATTGAGATAAAGTTATACGTTGGTCAACTGACAGTGGTCAAATCGCGTGACATCTGCTGACATATCGTTTCTTCGAGCAGTTTGTAGCGCAAATATGACGTATCTCGGTTTCTCAAGTTGTGTCGCCGTTTTTACGGCCAACGAATGTCCCGAGTAGAAAATGATTAAGGTTTGCCTGCATTTTGCTCCGGGCGCAATCAGGTAATGTCATGGTTTGCCTTATTTTGGAAAACCTGATCCGGTGCTGATAGTGTCTACATCAGGGTTACCGTATTATTTGATACGTGTGGCTCTTCTGTCAGCGCCGCAATGAGGGCTGCTTTATTAGCGCTTCATTGAGGAAATTTTTATGCGGTCCTGATTGAGTTTTTTCTAAAATTCTCTATTGAATTTCCGCATGTGCACATTNTATTGAAATAAGAATCATCGAGAGTTAGAAAACTTCATTGTGAAATTGCAATTTTCATAATGTTGTGTGAAGTGAAATCAAAAATAATGGATCGTGCGGAAAAAATTAGAAAATTAACACGAATACGTGTTCAAAGATTTCATGCGATTCGGAAAAAAGACACGTACACTACATTATTTGTAGTTTAAATAATGTAGGTAATTATTTGTAGGTTAAATTACTATTATATAGAAATGTAT
>NW_018024019.1:3089-4349 GCF_002006095.1 Pseudomyrmex gracilis | reverse complement strand
CGTACTAAGGCCCGGTCAGAAACCTGCTATCAGGGCCATATGTAACACGACGTTACATTTTTGATCAGGGCGCTGTCAGGCTGCCTTAACAAGACCTTATCAGGCAACAGGACAAAACCTAACGCGCCCTTCTTAGGGCCGTATTTGATTTTCTACTCGGGGTTTAGTCGTGCTTTGTAATAATGGAAACTCATACAGATTACACGAGCGACAACTCATGGTCAAATACCGTCCGCTTTCCAAAGTTCGTAGCAGCGAGAGCTTTGTGACATCGTTTAATACTACATGTGGCATTCGCCATTGCACTTTGAATAATTCAATGTTTCCATTCAATGCCTCACGATCTACTTGAGAGATTGCTGTTATGCAGTTTTTGTCGTTGCGCGATCGTATTAAAATTAGTTCATGACGTGCATTGATAATCGTATGCTTCTAGTTCTCGCGAAATCCCAATAACATGCTGAGAAGTACGCAGAAACTAAAGTAACTAACTACGTCCGTATGTTGTGTAATATCCCATCCAGCATTTTTCTTGGCCATGCTTTTATCATGTGTTAGCGATATATAATTTTTGATTGTGCTGGTTATTCCAACGTTTCTATTACGATCAATCTTCATACCATTAAGTTCATAGCAAATCTCATCAAACATAAAAGCCACACAATTATTACCCAGAAATACTTCTTCTTCGTCTTTCGTCGTTAACGTCATTTTTCCTTCGACGTAAAGAAAACTTTGACACGGTTAAGTGTACAAGTCCTGCTGTTGTATAGGTATCCGTATCTCATTACTGTTTTCAAATGTTGTGTTCACGTACGGATTGTATGTGTGAGTTTCAATATTGACGATGCGATTGTCAAAGATCGGCTCATCTCCAACGTTTAAAATGTCGCACATCTTTTCAAAATTTTCGTACAATAATCACACACGAGTGTAAAAATCCCAACGAGTGTAAAAATTCAACGTTTATCGAACTTAGCTTCTTCCGATTACTGTACGTCGTAGTAGTAGTAGTAGTAGAAAGTGTTTGTAATGAAAACCTCGTATCTCACGTCACTTGATCCGCCTCGGTCAGCACGAGCATGCCATATTACAGCCGTCGTCGTCGCACGTGTAACCTGACGGTTATTTCTTTTCCTCGAAAATCAAGCACTTGTCCGTGATCCACAATACGTATCGTCAGATCCGTAATGCTCTGNACGATGATCGGAAGGTAAATGATCTGTGCCGGTGTTTCCGAGATCTTACTATATATCCTGG
>NW_018024019.1:0-3033 GCF_002006095.1 Pseudomyrmex gracilis | reverse complement strand
CACCCGCAGTCACGTTGCACTCTATGCGAATAATGTTGACGTTGATAATATTAATCGGCACGTCTGATATGTTGTCGAATGTGTAATGAAGTCAGATATCGTACTATTTAAATGAATATTGCTCATCGACCGCTTGAAGAAACCGCAAACATAGGTGGCCACAATTGCTTTGATTGTAACGTTGATAAAACTTTAAAGAAAGGTATGCGCATGCGCTCAGCTAGCTGTTCCAACTGCATATTTGTTGTTACACCTGTAGGTAATTTTAATATCTTTTCAGCGATTTTTTTTCTTCTTCTTTAAAAGTTCACGTCCGTACGGAGTCAGATAAATTCCCCGACCTTCCATCGCGCGATTATGACGCTGCATTTCTTCTAGCTGTTGCTGCGCAGCTCTTGTATCATTTACCGTTCTTGCAACTCCCGCCGCTCCACCAACAAGTGCACCGAGAGCACCCAGCAGTGGTAGGACCGGGAACAAACCACCGCGTTTAGCAAGCGGAAGTATTTGCTTCCTTTTTGCTGACTTGCTTTTCTTTTTCAAACCCATGCCAAGTTTTGTTTTTGTTTTCATAACCACCCACACGGCGGTCGCAGCCGTGACTCGAGTCTGCCGCTGTAATGCGATCGCGCGCTTTTGTAGCGAGTATCTTATCAGCCACGTGTCGAGCAGCGAGTTCGTTGCTTTGCGAATGAGCTATATTGTGTTCACGGCAAGCCGCGTCTAATGAATTAATGCCCCGATCGCCTCTAGCTAATCGTTTCTCCAAACGCGTTCCCGAACCACAAAATTGGTAACCAGGAATATGTAATTTGACGGGAAGAGCGTTTACCACGCAATTTAACAATCCACGACCTGACATAGATTGCAATATACGTTTTAACATCAGTGGTCTTCTGACGACTGAGTAGAAATGCTCGACGCGCCTCTATAAATAGGTGTTACTTGCTATCGCAAGACAGTTGCATAGAAACTATGCGGTTCGTGCGGCAATCTATGGCAATCAAAGTAACTAATTTCGACAGCAAGACTCAACAAATGTCTGACAAAAAAATACGCAGACACGGAATAATGCTACCTGTTACTATACGAGGTATTGTGTGCGGTCCTTCGAATTGTGGCAAGACAAACGTAGTGTTAAGTTTGCTTGAAAGTCCACACAGTGTACGCTTTGAGAACGTGTATGTGTATTCAAAGTCATTACAACAACCAAAATATCAGTACCTGGAGAACGTACTTTCGTCGGTAGATGAAATTGGTTACTTTACGTTCTTTAATAATAGCGATATGATTCCGCCAAATGAAGCACTTCCGAATTCTATTTTTATTTTTGATGACGTAGCATGTGACAACCAGGATACTATACGAGAATATTTTGCAATGGGTCGTCACTCGAGTGTTGACTGTTTCTATTTCTGTAAGACGTACGCGAGGATACCAAAGCATCTTATACGTGACAATGCAAATCTGATAATTTTTTTTAAACAAGATACCAATCTCAAACATGTGTACACCGATCACGTAAACACAGATATGTCATATGAGGATTTTTGTACGTTATGTCGCAAATGTTGGCAGCACAAGTACGGATTTTTAGTGATCGACAAGGACAGTCTTTTGGACAGAGCTATAGAAAAGGATTTAACGAATTCGCAATACCGTCGAGTGATTAATTGGTGTTGAGACATCAACCAAGTAGTATCTCCTACTGGTGGGAGCAACATGGCTGACGAAAGCAGTGAAATTTTAAATTGCAAGAAAGTAGTAGAATGCAAAAACAAGTCAATCCATTCGTCAAAAATATCGCGCTCTGAAAACCGGTAAACTAGAAGAGGAGATTGCATTGGAGAGACAGGTCAAACCCATTATCGAACCTCTAAAACAGATTGCTGAAAATATTGAAACTAATTCGCCACATACATCGTTTTTAAAGACGAAACCCGAATGAAGCGGAAACGAACACAGACATCGAACGAAACACTGTCCCCTACTTTACACAGTTCAAAGCGCACACGATACAACACTGCACTGGTGACTTCTACTCCGACGAAAGAACGACAATTGACATGGGATTCTCCATCGAATGACACTATCGTCGCTACTGATGGTACTGCCAACAAATCGTTTGAGTCAACTATTCAACGTCAAATGCAAACGTTGGAAGGTCTTGAAATGTTTCAAAATCATTTTGGTCCGTTGGCGCAACAATATATGAAAGCTATTCTGAGTGGTAAGAAAGAGAACGACAAAGACTACGTATATGATGTGTATTTTGACAACGATGGAATGATGCTCGGTGANAAACGTTTTGACGTGGATGAACAGGATAATATAATTGTAGACGGTATACGATTCAAAGCAACACAAGAAGTGTACGAATTGATTTTCATGAAATGTCCAAAGAGCGAGTTATATACCGAGGAAGATAAACAACGATACAAAACAATACTGGAAATAACACATGCTCATAGAAAACATCACAATAAGCTCGGTGCAATACTGGGTACCAAAGAATACAAATACAGATACTGAACTGCACTTTTAATATCTAGTGTGCATACTAAGCAGGGAAAAGGTATACCACGTGCTATGATGCTAAGCGATCATAAGATCGAGTACGCGCACTGGGACGATCNCAACGAACTCGTCGACCGTCTGCGAATGCTAGACGCATCCCGTCAGGCGGGCAATTATGCTTACAACGAAATCCTGTCGATCATCGAGGAACTGCGCAAAGCAGGTCTCATTATAAATTAAATAGCGCGTCGACGTTAGAATCAGTCGTGTGCGCGCCATCATGCCGATCAACAAATTCGGGATATCGCTCGGAACACACGGAGCTTCGATGTATTATGAGAGAGAGACAATATTGCGAAATTACGTGCGTAATAACGCTCTCTGCTTTGTCGGTTCCGGCTACAATGCAAGGTCGCGCAAGATACTGCATGTTGCGCAACCCGATACCGACACTGACGCTGCCAACAAACGATACGTAGATATGTGTGTCACGAATGTGAATGAATAGCAAGAGAC
>NW_018024018.1:2313-8695 GCF_002006095.1 Pseudomyrmex gracilis | reverse complement strand
TTCCGTGGAAAGCACGGAGCCTTGCGACGACATGGACTCCGAAGAGTCCACCCGCCACAACACCACACGGGGGTTACACCGCCCCCGTTTGCGCAACCCCTCGGGATTGGCCTTCGCAGACGCAGAATAGTTGGAGGAGCCTGCGGTGCACTCCTCCAACCGCCCGTCGTGGGATGACGACGCGGGGGCAGCNGGGACGCTACTCCCCCCACGCCGGGGACTGGGGGTCCGAATCCNCTGTCCCGGTAAGACTTCTTTGCCTTTCTGCGACATATCCATATTCGAAAGGTGCGGTTTTCTTTCGGACTTGGACCTGTCCTAGGTCGGTTGCTTACCATGGCTAACGAGCCCGACCTGCCCGGGTTTTCTGTTGGGGTTTTCCTTCNCCTAGGCACACTCTTAGTCTGGCCGCTCACTGAGGACCCGTCCGGCAAGGGAGACCCTGCCAGGAACCGAAGTTCCCGCCGGTATAGCTCCTCAGATCATCACGGCACGCAAGCTCGGGGACAACGACAAGGTGGTGTGCCATCCCCCGAGAGGGGAGGAAAACCTTTTTTTTTTTATGAGGGGAAATGCATTATGCACCCCCGCCCCCTGGGGATTAGGGCGGGGAGTGTGGGACTCTCACCCACTAAAACCCCTCAATGGCCTCCACAATTCCTTTGGGGAGAGTGAGTGGCAGCCCTAAGGCTATTACTTCACCTCACTCCCCCCGGGGCTTCAAACCGCACGCGGCTCCCTTCCGCGGTACTGCCCGCTGCACCAAGAGGGGAGGGCCATAGCTCCCCTTGCAGGTGCCCCACCCTGGGGACTTGTGCAATGGCCCGGAAGTTCCCCAACTTCCGGAACCAAGTCCCCGCCTCCCGTGACCGAAGTCAGGGGAGGGACAAGACCTTTCGCGGTTTCCCCAACCCGTGACCAAGCAACCACTACCCCCTCAAAGAGGAGGGGTGGCCGGGTCTGGGAATTGGGCCGATGCCCAATTTCCCCGTCCCAAGCCCCATTTAAGGGTCTAGTTCCAAGCTGGGTTGTGTGCCCAGCTTGGATGACTTCGGTCCAGGGCGGACCTTCCCCATTTGGGAGGATGAGGGAGCAGCTCTCTCTCCTCTCTGTCGCTTCGGGGACGGCTCCTTCGTGGAGGACGCCCCCGAACCTTGCAGCTTCATGGCTGCTACCAACTCTGATAGGTTCGGGCCAGAGNCCTTGCGGCTCCTGACCCTACCCCTATCCCTACTCAAAACGGAATGGACCTCTGCCTCTGTCTCCATATCTATGGAGACCAAGGGGGGATCGCTTCCCCGTGGAGGCCCGGTNGCCTCGCGGGTCTTCGAGGAGCCGGAGTGGGGGGAAAGGCCCTNCCACCCCTCACCNTCCTCTGGCCATAGCATCCCAAGGCCGACTTCAGGGTCGGGGGGAGGGATGTCTGGCATCATCTCCCCACCTCCCGAGCGGCCGGCCTCCTCCTCTTGTTCCTCTTCCNTTCTCGGAAGAGAANGGAGGGGAACCGCCGGTTGGGCGTCCGAGGANGCGCGGGGAGCAGCAACAGGTAGCGGTGGACGCCTCCTGCTGCTGGCTCTCCTCTTCTCTGGGATNGGGGAGCACTTTGCCCCGCCCATNCTATGGTTGCTGGGCTGCCCCCGGTCCGCACAGAGCAGACATTTCGGGGGAGCCCGACACGCCGGGGCCAGGNGGCCCATCTCCCCGCATCGGTAGCATGCAGCGCCCCGATCCTTGCCCGTGCACGTACGGGCCACATGCCCGTACTCCAGGCATCGGTAGCACTGCATGCGACGCGCCCGAAGTGCCTCGATGGGGAGAATNNACCACCCCACCNTTACTTTTCCTTCTCCCACTACCCGCCTAGCCGCAGGCAATGGGAGGCGCACCCATAGGGTTCCATACCCTGACGTGGAGGGTCGGACAACGCCAGTCTTCACCTCCTNTACCCCACAGCCGCCCGCGGTGGCGACTGCCCTAGCCACGTCCTCCGGGGCGAGAGACGGCACCACGTCCCGGACCCGGATCTCTCCGAGTTTCTCGGGACGGGTGAATCTCACCCCCGCCACACCGCGTAGGGCCTCCGTGGCCCTAGTGGCCAAGGCCTGAGCCTTGGCTGCTCCCCCTGGTCCTTTCACCAGGAGAAGCATGCCCCCATTGGCCGCTTTGCGGACTCGGAGGTCGGAGACCCCGATCTCCGACAAATTCACAGCGGCCGCGGCCCTCCTAATTGCGTCGGCGTAGGAGCCGCCCGTCTCCACGGTGAGAAGAACAGCCGCGCCGCTAAGGGCACGCTCCAGCTTGGCCTTTTCCTCCCTTTTTTTCGCCGCGGTCCTGGTCTGCGGAGCAGAACGCTCCGCAGGCCGAGGGCGTCGTTGCGCCCTTTGGTCTGGGGGAGCGGGAAGAGCACCACCAGCTCCGCCACTCTTGCGGCTGCGCCGCCGCACCACCGTCGCCCACGTGGGCTCTTTGTCCACCGAGGTGGCCGTCTCCTCCGCCAGGGCAGGAGCAACCCGGCCGGGAAGGAGGGAGGAGAGCTCGCGCCTGACGNCGGAGAAAACTCTCTCCTCGATCTCCTTCCCGATCTGCTCCGCTAGAAGGCGGATACACCGCGCTTCCTGAGGCTCCTGTGGTGCGGGAGGCCCAAGAGGCTCCGCAGCCTCCTCCCCCGCCTGCGCCCACTGGGTGCACGTCGCGACGGGCGGGGCTGCGGGGGTCGCAGGCAGAGTAAGCTCTACCTGCGTCCCGCAGTCCGCGCTCTCCCTTCTGGACGGGCACCCAAGAGTAAAACCCTTGCGGTACGCTTCGTCCAGCATCTCCTTCATCTTGCGAGCGCGTGACTGCGCTATCTTGGCCTCGGCTTTGGACATTTTGAGCTTCTGCTCAGCCGTCCGCAGCCGCTGCTCCACCAAGGAGAGCTCCTCCTTTTCCCCCGGCGGTTGGGCGCCGACTACCGCGGCCCTCTTNTCTTCCGCGCGGNGGGAGAGCGCCACGAAGCCTTCGGCGGCTTCCTTGGCCGTGGCTGCCGCTTNCTTCAGGAGGCGCACGTAGNGTCCCTGAAGGTTGCGGGACGTGGAGGCGACCTTTAACANCGTCTCCACCGCCTCCTTCGTCCGTTTCAGCAGGTCTTCCCGACCGGCCGACTCGTCAATGGGGCNGANACTTCTGAGGCCCGCAGTGCTGTTCCAGCACTCGGCCTCCTGCTCGGCTTCAATCTCCGCCCGCTTGGCGGCCGCCAGGCGTTCTTTGGCCGCCGCCAACCCGACGTACTCGCCAGTAGTTGGCGGACGGCCTCGCTTGCGTNCCCGTCCCGTGATCTTGGAGGCAGAGGGGTGAAGACCTCCATCCTCATCAACCTCCATCNAGGAGGAATCAGTCGAGGGAGGGGGATCCCCCTCGATTTCTATCCCAAGTGGGGGTGACGGGCGACTGCTCGCCTCCTCCGCAACCTCCACCGTGCTCTCGTCGTCCGAATNGTCGACGAGAGTCGAGACNCGCCGCCTGCCCGCGGCAATGCGCCCAAACAGGCTGGAGCGACCCGCAACCTCGTCGGCGCCCTTCGCAGTCGCCAATTCGCCCAACGCCCCTGCGGTGCAGGCGCTGGGTAGCCCGTCGTTGGATGACGACATGGAGGGGCCCGGGACGGTAACCCCTCCACGCCGGGCCCTGAGTGTCCGAACACTCTGGGCCGGTACGTCTATGTCTTCTGAACTGCTTCCCATGGTGAGTTAGAAGAGGTGGTTTAATTTCGGAGTTTTCCTTCTCCTAGGACGGTTGCCTACCAAGGCTAACGAGCCCGCCCTGCCCGGGTTTGGAGTCAAGGTTTTCCTTCCCCTAGTCCAGTGGCCGACCCGAAAGCGCTTCTCGGAGCTGGACACCCCGGATTTGAAGTCAGGGTTTACTCCCCTATCCCAGTTGTCCCCGTCTTTGGGGGCTAACGGAGCTGGGAACTCCGGGTTTTTGTTCGAGGTTTTCCTTCCTCTATTCCCACTCTTAGTACGGGAGCTCGGTGAGGGGCCCTTCCGAGCATGGGTGACCCTACCAGGGACTCAAAAGAGTCCCCGCCAGCATGGCCCCCTTACTTCACCGCTCCCAAGCCCGGGCACCACGACAAGGTGGTGGGAAATTGCCCGGGAGGGAAAAAAAAAACAAAAAATTCTAACCTAACCTAACCTAATCTAACCTTGTCACCTGACCTCGAAGGGATGCCAGTATTGGTTCCGGAGATTGCGGTAGAAGTGGAGATAAACAGCGAGGCANCAGAGAAAACGGAAAGTAGGGAAAAGAGCGTCGACTCGTTTTCTATCGCCGGAGACGGAAGACGAGGGAAACCAAACGGAAGAATGAAAGAAGAAGAAGATGTTAGGTCTTAAAACACTCGTTTTCGCTGCCGTTGTTAACATAAGTTTTTGTTTTATTTTTTTTACTTTGTTTTATTGTGGTCGTTTTGTTTTATGCGTAAGTAGTTTCTTACTAGTGTCGTTGTTGTTTTATTTTATTAGTTGGACGTTAAGTTCGTTGTACGTGTACTTGCGTCTGTGTATGTGCAAACGTTTTATTTTATTAAGTTAAAGATTAAGAAAAAAGAAAGGGACCACTCGAGTGTCCGACACGTACACGTGTCGTACGTTTAGTATTAAGAGTTAGTAGTAAGTTTTGGTTTTGTATTAGGAAGGAACGTAGGCACAGGAATAAGGATGCAAACATGTGTCAATCACTTGGCAGTCACACACACAGCACACACATGCAATCACAACAGTTATCCCAAACATTCACACTAACTGTAAGATCAAAACGTCGGATAAGGGTTCATTCATACATCACTCAAACACATTTCACACACACTACACAGGCACTAAGTTACAGCCCTTAATCGCGACATAAATCAGACACCACATACAAACAAAGTTACTTGCATAAGCAGCCATACATACAGCAAACACATGCATACATCACGCACATAACATCCATGCAAACATTCATCNTTATACGCACACTAACATTCATATCACACTCACACTAACACAGATGATTAAGAGACCAAACAGATACCAAAAGTGAACACTCAAAGTAAACAACACATATACTAAGTTTCATTCGTTAATTAAAACAAACAACACAACACACATACGCACACAAACACTCGTATAAGAGGAAACACACACACCATTTTCGTGGCACACATTCACACATCACACACACATGTAACACTTACCTTATCCTGAGGGTAAAAGTTACCCGAGTTGTCGTTGCGCATGCGCGCCGCTAGCCGCCGCGTGGAAACGAGAGGGAAGGCGACGCCATGTTCTCAGCAGAGTCAGTCGTATCGCAACCGTTATTCATACCAGACGTACTGTAAATGAATATCGAGTAAAGAGGTTGTTGAGCGCTAAGTTACAGTTACATGTACGTAAAAGTTATTATTTCGAGTGTAACAAAGACAAAGAGAGAATATATCGATATTAATATACGTGTAAAAACTAAGAACTCTGTGCTGTGTTTCACTTACCCTGTGAATATCCCGATCCATCCAACGCCGTGATCCTAAGTGGATGCGGAACTGGAACACCTGAAACAAAAGGAAAATCGTTANATTTGTCGATGATAACCTTGTCACTTGGAGGTGAAAGTGACTGGCGACCGTGGTAGGCAGCAGGAACGTGAGTACTCGACCAAATATCACCAAACCTCCGGTCACAACCTAACCTGTGTAATTGCCACTAATATTCTCAGTGATTCCTGTAATACCTATAAATATTTTTATGTGATTGTTAGTAATATTTATATTACTAATTTTATTTATATGTAATCGGCAGTAGTTTTTTTTTCGTAAAGGATAATACAATAATATATATATATATTGCAACGATTTTTGCTTGTGTGAAGCTGTATCGCGCGCCGTTCCGCCCGAGACGGNATCAGTTCGGACGACGGGCAGAGTTTGCGCGAGGTCGCGGGATTGTTGATAAGAGAGAAAAAGAGGCCACTCCGAGNGTGTGCCACCTTGTCGTGGTGGAGGGGCTTGAGTGCCGTGCTGATCCGTGGAGCTATGCCGGCNGGAACTTCGGTTCCTGGCAAAGTCACCCTTGCCGGACAGGTCCACGGGGAGCGGCCAGACCAAGAGTGCACCTAGGCAGGCCGGGCTCGTCAGCCCTGTGTGGGCAGCCGGCCTAGAAAAAGGAAAACTCCAAAATTAAACCACTACTTCTTAAAAATTATGATGTATAATTCAGAAGAACAGATAGACGTACCGGCCCAGAGTGATCGGACACTTAGGGCTCGGCGTGCAGGTGTTGCCGTTCCAAGCACTCCCATGTCGTCATCGCGCCATGGGGGGTGATACTCTATTGACCACAGTACGATTCGACACCGATCGATTCGACAC
>NW_018024018.1:0-1240 GCF_002006095.1 Pseudomyrmex gracilis | reverse complement strand
CCCTAACCTGTGTTGCTACTATTATTAATTGTCACGATGCATAGTGCTTGTTCTGTGTCGAATCGTACGGTGTCAAATAATTTGGTGTCGAATAAATCTGTGTCCAATAATTTTGTGTTTAATAATTTGGTGTCGAATCGATCGGTGTCGAATCGTACTGTGGTCAAACGGAACACGCCCCGCCATTGGCTAGCCATTGCCTGCACCGCAGGGACAGTGGCGGAACATGCTACTGCGAAGAAGCGCTCGGACATGCTCGCGCTTGGCGCGCGGCGAATTTTTGGAGCGCCGGTCTTCATCACGAGAGTGGGCGCTGAAGGCGTCTCCTCTGGGGGGACGCGGGAAAGAAGCCGTCGTTCCCGCTCTCCGCGGCGGTTAAAGTGTCCGGGTNCCCACCACCATCCGGTGACTCGGACATCATGGAGGTGCTAGAGGACGCCTTCATACCGGCCCCCAGTGCCAGTAAAGATACGGGGAGAACGGGCAGACCGCCGACCGCCGCCGAGTTCCTCGGGCTTATTGCAGCCGAGATGCGTGTCCTGGCTGCAAGGCGAGCGGAGACGGTACTTGAGCTGGAGGACCGGTGTTGGAGAGACACTGTCGAAGTTAGGTCCTCCAGCCTCCCAGGGTCGGTTTCTTCCACGGCTGAAATGGTTCAAAAGACCTTCACAGCCGCGGAGGCGGTGTTAAAGATGGCCACCACGTCCAAGAATTTTACTGGCAGATACGTCAAGATTCTGAACGTGGCGGCCAAGATGAAGGGAATCGCGGANAGCATAGTTGTTTTCCTCCCTCATACGGAGGTGGCGAGGCCGGAGCTGGGCGGGTCTGGCGCGCTTGTGAAGGAGCGCGTCAGGACCCTGGAGGAGAAGCTCCGGCTCAGCAAGGAGGCGGAGAGATTGATAGTCTCCCGATACAAAAAGACTAGGGAGATGCTGGACGCGGCGTACGAGAAGGGATTCTCCCTGGTCGGCGCGACGAGGAAGGAGACAGCAGTTTGCAAGACGCCTGGATGGCGGGCCTGCCTTATTCCCGCAGGAAGCGGTTGCGNCGTTGCCCCCGACCATCTGGGGGCCCGATACTCCGCCAAGGATGGACTTCCGGGGGGTCCAAACGGAGGAGGGGGTTATAGACCCCTTGGGAGGGGATGCTCTCATGACGGACCCCGCCGAGGAGAGATGTGTCCGCCTATTGGCGGACAGGATTGGCGAGGAGATGGAGTTGATAGTTGAGGCGCAAA
>NW_018024017.1:0-8742 GCF_002006095.1 Pseudomyrmex gracilis | reverse complement strand
GAAAATACCGCGAGTGAAGCGCAGGCGCAGCTCGAAAGGATCATGCGGTACATTCAGGAGCAGCAATACCAGCACCAAGCAGAAGCATCTGAATGCACCACTGTTGCCCAAGAAGACGCATGGTGGGGAACCCGGGAAGAATAAAACAAGATGAAACGTGTTTATNTTTATGTTTAGATTTATGTATATGTTTATATAGAGGTTGTTATTTTCTTTCAGTTCCTTTTTTCCTTTTTGTTTTGATTAATAAGTATATAAGTAAGCAAGTGTATAATTTTGGAATATATGAATAGATAAATAGTTTATTAATTCGATGAGCGAAATTTTGTTTAATTAATATAGGGAAAATATTTATACCGAGTTCTAGAATGTTCTGGATTACTCGACTAGGAATAAAAATTACGAAAGGTTTGTTTATGTTACAATGGTAGAAAATTCTAGTAGAAGCGTGTTTTGCCGGATAGAAAGTTCTCCAGAAACCCGGAAAACTGAGAAGCAAAATTTATAAACAAGAAAAGGATCTCGAAGTTTCTGGCAAACAGGACAAGAACGAAAAATGCTAGAAAGTTCCAGAAAGGTGCGTGAGAAGGGCAAGGCAGGTATATAAGCACGAGCAAAAACCAGGAAGGGATCAGTCTCGGCGACAACCAACCAGTTAGAGTACCCGCGGATCGAAATTGATAAAGTTAAACCGCACAATCGGGCTGATCAAAAATTATTTTATTATACTTGTATTTTGTTCAACTTGGTGAATAGTCACAACTCACATCAAACCAAGATATTAAGAAACGCGTTTTCAAGTGTAAGCTAGATAGGCGATACGTCGAGATAAGTGGTCGATTGTAATATAGTGTAAATAACGGGACTTGTGTGAATTTAAATAAATTAAAAAAATCATCTGAGCGGTGATTATTTATTGAACATTTATACCTGACTTCCGCCAACGCACGGAGTGTTGCAACCGGATTGGTTGAACAAGCAGCGCCATCTCGATTGCAATCCGGCTGGCTCGGAATAGCCAATAGTAGAGCACGAGGAAACATCGCACGAAAGCAATTGGTCACATTCCAAGAAGCAAATCGGTAACGAAAANGGATTCGCCATGCCCAATAGGTATACCGTATCGAGCCAATCAAAGGTGAGTATAGCGAAATCGGTAAGTAGCATGAAGACGAGGCCCTTATAACCGAATTACCGAAGGCAAATTTTGGGTGATGAGCCAGATGAGCGCGAGCGGCTCAATCGTACGTTTGAAAATAGTGTGTGAACAACGTGACAAACAGGTGATAAAAGTAAGTAATTAACATTTAAACTTGTCGGGGGTAGAAGTCAAAACCGACTGGCGACCGTGATAAAAACCTTAACAAAAAAAACAGGCCGGACTGCACCCGAGTGCATCTCCGGTCACAGTAAGAGTGTGTGCATTATTATTCCGTATGCAATAGATAATCACCCTCTCGGATAACCAGGGGACTTGAACTTCTGATAACAAGCCTAGCTAACTAAGTATGCCAGATAATCGTTAATGATTAAATCAAATCGTGGGAAGAAATTAGTAGCGGGTGAACAAACACAATCAAAAAGTAAAGGAATTGGCGACCGTGACAGGACGATACAAAAAATCGCATATACTGGTTGCGATTACCGCGTATCGTGTTTACGAAGGGGTAGCGTGCGGAGTATATGAAAAAATTTTTTTTTGTAAAATAATATCGGAAAGAAAGGCGAAGGTCACAGATGCTCCAAATTGTTATTATGCGGGGATAGCAGAAAAAAGATAACAGATCAAGAAGTTGTCAGGGTGAAAATAACGCATAAATTATTTTCCGAGAACGCGGAAAGTAATTAATCAAATAAATTAAATAATCATAATTAATAATAGGCAATATCAGGTTAAAGTAGNATGAATAGATATTAGACAGCGAATTCAAAACAGAACCGGCAAAAGGGAAGGTTTCACCAAGAAATAACGAGAAACTAGTAAAATTCCTGATTGGGCAAAGTGGTTCTTTTGTTGATAATATTTAACATAAGGAAATAACTGATGGCCGATGTATGAGAGCATAAAAGAGAGAATTTTCGTTAGTTTTCTGAAATTCTAATTAGTACTGCAAAGTATCATACGTTATGCGCAAATACGCAAAAATATAACAAAATAAATTGTTGTAAACAAATAAAAGGTCAAAAGTCGCGAAAAGGCAAATAAACGTTATATTTGAGTGACTAGGAGACTAATTAATGGAATTTAGCAAGAATCAGCACTTAAAAATAAAATAAATTGTTGTAAACAAACGAAAGGTCAAAGATTACATTAAAGTAAATAAATGTAATATTTGATTGACCAGGAGGTGTAGTAACTGATTCCAGCAAGAATCAGCACTTAAAAAATTAAATAAATTGTTGNAAACAAACAAAAGGTCAAAGATTACATTAAGGTAAATAAATGTGATTTTTGATTGATTAGGAGGTGTAGTAACTGATTTCAGCAAGAATCAGCGCTTAAAAAGCAAATAAATAATTATAAACAAATAACAAGTCAAGGGTCGCAGTAAGGTAAATAAAGATAAGATTTGAGTGACTAGGGGCTCTAATAACAGATTGCGTTGGGAATCTGCGCTTAAAAACAATAAACACCAAAAGGGTGGTAAATAAAAACAAACAAAAGTAAATAAAAAATTAAGAGCCAAAATTCGGTAGCGTGACACGTAAGGACATTAGTAGGCGTGTGAAGCACGAAAACGGCATAAAGAAAAAAAATTTAAATAATATTCTTATGGTTATTGTTATTAAATATTTTTCCCTTGATACGAGGTTGAATAATTGTATAGGGAATTAGAACAGAGCCTAGCTGACGGTGATTACAGGAAGTAACAGGCAGATTAAAAAGGGAAAGGTTAGAAGGATTTGTTGACTAAATTGGTTGTTTACACTTCGAAAGAGGTCAACAAAAATAAAATTCTCATTCAGAACGCCCTTTGTTTAGACATTTCCGAACCACACGTCACAAGGACTGAAAATTAATTTGCACAATACCGAGTATAAATTTCCTAGGGGACTTACCTACATAAACAAAGCGACCCGAGTTGACGGGATAATGTGGGGATGTGAGTCGGTAAACATAGGATAAGATATCGGTTGAAATGCAAACTTGATGTCTGGCATATACTGTTGCTGATATATAAAAATAAACAATTGAAAGTTGTTATTTTTTATTTGTTGTTGTTTGTTGATATTCGGTAGTTCATATATAATCAAATCCTACGGTCTGAGCAAGGCTGGAAGTAGGCGAGCCACATACAAAAATAAAACAAAAATAGAAACAAAATCGCAGTGGTCCGGCGTTCAGGTGAACTAAAGGGACCAGGAGTAAGGCATGCCCGCTGATTCAAAGCGTCAAACAAGAAGACGGAACGCGGGAAGACTACAAGAAACAGGTGCGTCTGAGGCATCAGCTGACACGCAGGAGTCGGTGCAAGCAGACACCACATCGGAAGAGGAGATGTCAGTGGTGCGGACACCGCCGGCAAACGTAAGCCAGGTGCCGCTGACAGGAAGCAACATGGCTGAGCAAAACGCGAAGATAGTCGAGGAATTACGCAGAGAAGTCAGCGATATGAGATTGTGGATCGAAGAGCTTCGACGACAGAATGAGGAGTTGAGGCAAGGACAAGAAACATCAGCTCGAACTCAGGGAGACCCAGGAATACAAACACTTCCTGGACTAAGATTGCCCAGAGGAGGATGGCTTACCAACCCATTCCAGGAACTTAGTTATAAAGGAAGAAAGGATGTAGTGAATCCAGTGAGGTTTATCCGTAGATTTGAGAGGATTGCAGAAAGAGAGGATATTCCAGGCCACGATCGTTTGCACTATTTCGGTACATGTCTTAAGGAGAGTGCAGCGGCATGGCTGGACAATCGGGATTTCGACGATTACGAAGAAGCTAGAGCGGCATTTCTGGAATCTTTTTGGGACGGCGTCACCCAGCAACAAATACGATAAAAAAATTTATACCGGAAGGTATAACCCAGCTAAGGACGGATCTATGGTAGAATACGTTCTGAAGTACGCTCGTCAAGCGAAAGTATTTACGTCACCAATGGATGAGCAGGAGATCGTTGCGAGTCTGGCGAGACACTTCGACGACTCGATAGCAAGAGAATTGAGACCAGCATAGGTAAAATCCGTGGAGCAAATGACGGAGATCTTGCATTATATTGAGACCGAAAAGAAAATTCGCAGAGACACAAGGAGGCGAGCAGAAGCTGAAACGACGGAAAGAAAAAAAGAGGAACCAAAGAGAAACNAACATAGGAAAAAGTTAGCTATCGCAACAGGACAAGGTGAAGATCACGTCAAAAGGAAACGATACACCAGATACTATGGTGGATCATACCAAAAAGAAGATGATAAACGTCACAAAAGAGAGGTCCGATATCGTCGAAATTATCGAGCGGCTGGAGAAGAGGAAGAGGCAACAAGCGACGATGAAGCCGGAAATAAGAAAGGTCTTAAGAAAAAGGAAGAGAAGGAGAATAACCAAAAGGAAATACCGCCTTCTAAAAAGACTTCCGAGGAAAAGAAGAAGGACTGGCGAAGTCGGGCGAAAGTTGCAGCCGTACAATTAGAAAACCAGTCAGAAGCATCGGAGATATCAGATGATGAAATAAGCATCTCTATAGTTAGGACGGAGNAAATAATTAGGGATGTGGACGAATTATGTAAGGAGCGTCAAGTAATCCCGAGTAAGCCTAATCCGTTCGTGGACGTAAAAATTGGACAATGTCACGTGCGAGCTTTAATCGACACAGGAGCACAGATTTCGATGATAACGAAGGAACTGTATGACGAGTTACGCAGCAGAGGGATACAACTAGCAGAAGTACCGATTACAAAATTCCCGGTACGAGGAGCTTTTTCCAATAAAGGGGAAATAATTGCGTACAAAGTACAAGTCGAAATGGATATCGAANGGAGAAAATGTAGCGGTGAATTTTATATCGCGAAACGACTGCCGTATAAGATGTTACTAGGCATAAAGTTTTTAACAGCCCATCGAGCCATGATAGATTGTGCCACAAATCGCATAGCGTTGAAATTAGATGAAGATATACAAGTGATGGTGGTCAAGGAATTGGAATTTCAAGACGCGCAACAAGAGTTGAACGAACTAATCGCAAATTACAGAGATTTGTTTGCGCAAGAAATTGGATGTGTGACACACTACCAACACAAAATAGAATTGACCACAAACGCGCCATTTAGATCCAAGACGTATCCAATTCCGGAAATACATCGTCACAAAGTGCTAAAACATATTGCAGAACTGGAGGTAGCGGGGATCGTAGAAAAGGCCGCTACACAATACATAAATCCGTTAGTCGCAGTCGTAAAGAAAACAGGGGAGATCAGACTATGTCTAGACGCGCGTGAGCTGAATAAGCGAATGGTTAACGACCATGCGCAGCCTCCAACGATAGACGAAGTATTCCGAAGAATTGGACATAAGAAATACTTCAGTACACTTGATATCACCAAGGCATTCTGGCAAATTCCACTGGAGGATTCAAGTAAACAATATNCGGGATTTATGGTGGCCAACCAATCCTACGTTTTCCGAAGAATGCCATTTGGACTGAAAACGGCTGGCGCATCATTTACACAAGCCATGAATCTGGCCATGGAAGAGGAGGATTCTGATTTCATGATAATATACTTAGACGATATATTAATAGCGTCAAACTCGTTGTCGGAACATTTGGTACATCTGAATATCGTATTCAAGAAGTTACAGACAAAAGGTTTTAGATTAAATCAAGACAAGTGCCAATTCAGGAAGAAGGAGATAACGTTTCTAGGCCACACGTTTAGCGAAATAGCAGCTGAAATAATAAGCGAGACCAAAGACGCGGTGGTTAATTTCCCAAGGCCAAAGAACAAGAAGACATTGCAGTCTTTCTTAGGACTCGTGAATTGGGAAAGAAGATTTGTCAAAAACCTAGCACGACTGACCAAACCTTTAGAGGAATTACTAAAGAAAGATCGAAAATTTAAATAGACAGAAAAGGAACAAGAGGCTTTTGCGGAAATAAAGAGAGCATTTGCTGATGCGNAGAACTTGTGCCTTATCAAACCCGGACTTCCGTTTGGGATCTTCGTGGACGCATCAACGCACGGGTTAGGTGCGCGATTATACCAGTACGACGATGACGAACAAAAATACACAGTAGCGTACGCGAGCCGGAGTCTGAAAGGAGCAGAGGCGAATTATACGGTAACGGAACTAGAGTGCTTGGCAGTGGTGTGGAGTCTCCGAAAGTGGCATACCTTATTAATGGGACGTCGGGTAAAAATACACACCGACTACAAGGCGTTAAAATTCCTTAGTTCATGCACGCAGAATAACACACGCATCGCGAGATGGTTTGAGTTCCTTCAAGAATTTGATCTAGAGATTGAGCACATACCAGGCAAGCAGAACACAGTCGCGGACACGCTATCACGGCTCCATGCAAAAGGATCAGCTAATAAATGCGACGAGAACGCCAAAATCATTGGAATGATTAATAACCGCACGGAAGGAAAAGACACGACGGCATGGTATGAGCTAATCAGGCAAGCTCAGCTGAATTGCGAAGAACTACAGGAGAAACTCCAACGGGATCCGGAAATTTTCTATGAACGTGACGGATTAGTGCGATTTCGAAACGCGAACGGCATAGAAAGAATTTCGATTCCCGACATTATATCATGGAAACTGATCGAAAACATACACAAGTTACTATTACATTTTGGAACGGATAAAACGAAGGATTTTGCGGAGAGATTCTTCGTAATACGTAATTTAGACAAAATAACACGAGACGTTGTAGCCTCATGCATTACATGCATCGCAACAAAGTATTACACTTGACCAACCGTAGGGGTTAATTACTATGAGCTACCAGAGATTCCGGGACATACGGTTTCTATCGATATTTTTGGACCATTGCCGGTAGACGGGAATGGGTACCAATATGTTTTAGTATTACTTGATCACTTCTCAAAATTAACAAAATTCTACCCAATAAAAAATCAGCAATTAGACACGATCATAGAAGTGTTACAGGGACAGTACATTCCAGAAATAGGAAAACCACAAGAAATTCTAACCGACCAAGGGGGGCAATTTACGGCATTCCGATGGATGAATTTTGGAGCAGTAAATGACATTANAATGCGGCACACATCACCATATAACCCACAATCAAACCCGGTAGAAAGAGTAATGAGGGAATTAGGCCGAGTGATACGGGCATATAGGCGGCAAACGCGATGGAGGGAAATAATTCCCAGACTCGAGAAAACAATAAACGCGACAACACATCGTAGTACAGGGCTAAAACCAATTAAATTGCACGCAAATGTAAATGTACCAATAGGGATTGACGAAAGATTCCAGCCTAGGGACGAACCGGTAATAGGAAGACGCGAGAAAATAGAAAAGGCCAGAGAAAATCTGCGAAAAAGGGCAGAAGAAAGAGCAAGACAGGCCGACAAAAAGTTAACGGCACCGGTGTATCAAGTAGGGAGTCGAATCTGGCTACGAGTGCATAAAAGATCAGATAGGAGTAGAAGCGTAGCAAAGAAAATGTTTCCGATTTATGAAGGGCCATATAAAATAGCGGAAATAGTTAGGCCAAACGTTTATTTGATCAAGGACGAATATGGAAACATTATGGGTACATTTAATTCGAGACAGATAAGACCACACAGAGAACCACTGTTAAGACCGCACGGGAACAGACCAGGGCTAGCATAGAAATTTAAGCTTAGAACTTGGACTCCCACATAACTTTCCACACTTCTCGCAGAGAACTAATCATTTCTGAATTTGCAAGTATCGACAGACGATGGCAGAGGAGCNAGCATCAGCTTATAAATTTAACGTATGGACGTTGCGAGGGCTAATGACGGAACTTAGCGAAGCTATGGAGGAGCTCAAAGAATTGCTCAACGAAGTGCGACCACTGAGAGGAGAGAGAAGCCCTAACGGAACAAATACGGCAAGTAAGAAAACGGATCCAACAAGCAAGGAAATGGAAAACACGATAACCCATGGCACGTAACAAAGAGGCAGAACAGCTGAGTAAACTCAAAGAAGAATACGAGGAAGTAGAACGCAAGACAAAAAAGGAGTTTGAGCGAATTATTGCCAGCTTAAATTATGAGCAGTACGAAGCTTATAGGAGATACGCCACGGAAAATTCAGATAATGACAAGGGACAAAAGTCGTCAACAAAAGGAAAGGGACCTGGGAAAAAGTCCAAGCCGAAAATAATATCTAACAAATTACTGTCACAAAGAAAAGGGAAGGAAACGTTAGAACAGCTGGGACAAGCAAATATGATAAAAGGTAAAATGACCGCGCCGAAAGATCAGGATCAAGCGCTCAAACCAAAAAGAGAGACGAAGCGGCGAGAAAAACGTGACGTTTCCCCGAAAGTACCACTAGGCCCAAGACAAAAGACCCGGAAATCATATGTGGAAGAAGACACAGAAGAAGACGACGAAGAGAACCCAGATACCGAAACTGCAAGCGAGAACGGGCAAGACATGCNTGAACAAGAAGGGAGTTCCCCGACGGACGCAGATCCATTGGCAATGGATGAGAATCCCGGCCCATCAGGTATCCAGGATAGGCCAAGATTCGCGGGGATAGTGCGACCGACGGTGAACAAGGAGCAGGTGCAGTTGCTCCG
>NW_018024016.1:984-8761 GCF_002006095.1 Pseudomyrmex gracilis | reverse complement strand
AAGCTGATCTTGTTTCTAATACAACACACCAGCAAAGAGTTCATACTAGTAGTCGGTAATATTTTGGAGGCAAAAATGGAAAGCTTTATCATGGTAAGAAGTAATAAATTCAAAAAGTGTACTACTTTAAATAGCTTTCAATGTCATTTTAGATTNTCAAATTTGCGATGTCCTATGTTACCGTCTTATATAATATGTATAATGGATAAAAGTGACTTTCTATATGTTTGTTAAAATGTTAGAAATGTTGTAGATATTTTTTATTCCACATTGTATTTCTACACTTATTCCTTATATATTGTAACATTCTAATAGAATTTTTAAAGCGCTCGAAGTGCCGATTATCAAATAGCAGGATTACTTTTTATAATGTATATTAGTGGAGTTTTTTTATGTATCTAAATCTGCCCAATTATTGTATAAGTATTGTATCACAATTAGTGCGGTATCACTTTTACATTGTCTTTAAAAAAAACATGTTTTTTTAAGATCGATTTGCTTAATCTCTGTTTTTGTTTTTTTGTTTTGTTTTTTTACACAGATGATTTTCTGATGTCGCATACAAAATACTTGCAAGAATTAAGCTTAACAAACAATCTCCTGTTTGATAGTATCAATATCACGATAACACTCGCCGACTTTAGCGTAAAAAGTCGTAGTTTCGTAGATACCTCGTATCGAAGTGTACAGCTCAGCGGCTCGTAGGAGACTGATGAAGAAATCGATATGCAGTTCACAAATTACGTGGGTCCGCACGACACACTTAATAAAGACATAAAGACTATAATTTATATAAGTTGTTTTTTTTTCTCTTTTATTCGCGAGAAACACAAATATGGACAATATTCTTTGTTGAATTATATTTAACGTTTTATCGATAATGTTATTATGTGGCAAATTTGCTTGCCACTTCATATATGTGGTAATATTTTGCTGTATGTTGCATTTCCCACAAGTAATTTTGACATTTCAAAATGGTACTTATTACGTTGATAAAGTCACGAAACATTGAGTGTCGCATTTTGTTCACTCGAGTTTCTTCTTTCTTCGAAACAACATGTATTTTANCGAGGATCAATATTACACGATAAATAAACCTTTTCTGAAAGCGTTGGGTATTTGGCCATATGATCGATCCTGCATTGTTATATTACAACGCGTCTTAATTTGTTTGATACTTTATTCACATCTCTTCGCGCAGGTAACAAGATCTATACGTACTGACAACATACATAAATGTTCGGAAAGAGCTTTGTATAGTTACTTTCTCTTGCGCGCTTGTGTCTCACGACATTGTGAAATTTTTTATAATATAAGTATATGAACGAAAAGCAAATTATTTACGAGTGAAATCACTAATGAAATGACATGTTTTTCTTGACTTGATTTGACAGTCGCGATTATTTTATTTATTTGTTTTCAGTTGTCAGTGTTTTTTACAACGGAATATAATATGGCTCTTTTTCTACGTGTCTCATCAGTTGCATTTCCTCTTTGCACAATGATTGTGCAATACTGCTTTTTTATGTTTAACTCCAAAACTGTAAGTCGCGCCGTTAAAAGTTTACAAACGATTACGTATTCTATTTGCTAAGTCGGAAAAGCAATCCGGTACATGTATAAATAACAATCTTTTTAACGTTTAAATACCAGATAATAAATATACATTATCAAATTCGATACGACTGGAAGTTACTGCGTGATAAGATGGAACATGAGATTATGAAACAAAATGCTCAGTATGGTCAATTTTTTATTCGACTTATATTCTGTAAGAAAAAATATATTTTAGTTGCCTTTTTTAAAAGAATATTTAAGTCGAATTATTCAAGTTAAAGAAGAAGAAACAATCAAACAAGAAACTGAAATGACAAAAGCGATTTGTTATGCGTAAAATTAATAAACAATGTAAACACATGTGTGTATATTCATAAAAGATTGTCTAGTTTTATATCTTTTAGCTGGTATCGGTTTTGTATGTATCTCAGTAGTTGTCATACAATTTCTTCCGGACATTCTCGACATTGTGTGGCCACTGGTCGAGCCGCGTCCACGATATCTACTTGTTATGGTTGAATATTTCGTTCCTCATAATAAGTATTTCTACATTAAGGTAATACACGAACTTCTGATCATTCAATTAGCTTGGATAATAGGAGGCGCTACATATACACAAATATTAGGATTTATCTGTCATTCCTTTGGCATGTTTAAACTAGCTAGGTGATTGACGATCAAAATTTTCAATTTTTTGATTATATAAAATTTCTGAAACTTTTTGACCCAGATGAAGAGTGTGAACAGATTGGAGTAGTTTGAACAAAACATTCATGTAACATCATGTAACAAGACACGAAGTAAGACAGCGGCGAGTGACACGTGGCATGGCTTTTTCTTATCACCTGATTGTTATGACAGCTCGCAGAAGTCTAGATCATTGTTTTCAATGCGCGTAGTAATTCATATTAATTAATTTGTAACTTAATATTGCAAATTTTCGACGTTGGTATACGACTTCCGTTCCAAAAATAACCCAAACTACCTTTATACTTTGGATGTGTGAAAAAGTATCAGACATTTTGTATAGTATACTACGCTTAATTACTTCCGTTAATACGATTGCAACTTAAAGATAATGCGATATTTGCAGACACCGAATACATTCTATAGAGTATTGTGTGTGGCACGAATCTCATTCAGAGAAAAATCATGCCATAAGCAACACAATAATGCATACCTCAATTGCACACCGTAGAGCCAAGAAGTTAGTACATATATTGTATGATTTTGCATTTTTATGTAATACTGTCAATTAACTGATTATAAACTTTTAAAACTTACAACTGAAATGATATTAATTTTCAAAGCTTCGCTATTGATGTAATAGCGTCAGTTAATGCGCCTTTTTGCATCGTAACCGTCATTGCAATAATAGCATTGGCTGCCGATTTATACGGAGTGAGTAAAATAGTTTTTTATTGTTAGAAATACGCGTAAGTAAAATATATACGTATGTATACTGTATTTCATCTCGCAATCTGTTACCTACAAAATTGACCGTTGCAGCCAACAATTTTTCTAACACATTTTTACCACGTAACAGATCTTCGAAGCGATAGCGATATCAAAAGATATGAAAATCTTACTGCAGTGCTTGTTCTCTGGAATCGGTCTCCTAGTTTTTATATTTGTCAGTCATTATCTCGGACGAAACCTCACGGATTGCAATAGCGATCTTGCGATGTATGTGTAAGTACTTTTATTAACACGCGAGTGTTTCACACAACGCTCTTTTTGTGACATTTCTAATTTTATTCCAGATATGACACGTCGTGGTATTTAATGCCACTATCGTCGCAAAAGCTTATATTATTTCTAATGCAAAACATCGGCAAAGAGTTTACATTAGCGATCGCTTATATCTGGGAAGGAAAACTGGAAAACTTTGTTATGGTAAGAAGTACAAATCTAAAAAATATCTTAAAAAAGTTTCGCTCAATCGTAAACGCGATACCATGTTTTTCTAGAGCGTCAAAGCTGCAATGACGTACGTCACCGTTTTGTACAATATGTACAATGAAGAATAAATGTCCAAGAACTCATTCAATTCGAAGATTAATTTGGAACGATTTTGGAGTTCTGTTTTCTTTTTCACTCAATTTGTGACCGACATTTCTACCTCAAAAACTGTGAGATCTGATTACAAAATAGTTTCCTAACGTACATAAATGATATGTTCTTTTCGTATTTAGCTCTGAAAAAAATATTACAATTAAAACAAATACATCAACTTATTGTGAAAAACTCATTCCATGAACGTTCCAAACTTTACTACCGAGTTATAAATATATGTATGTATATGTGATAAACCATATTTACAAAAGAGAATATTCTTATCTACTACACTTTGTGTCAAATATACGTATCTAGAAAAACTTGTAGTAGCAGAAATTATCCTTTCTTTAAAATTACATCTTGTACACTTACACAATGAAAAACATATCTATCCGCACCCGCAGTTTTACAATAAAAATCGTCAATATCTATCATTTCAATAAAGAAAAACGAGTTACAACATTTTGACAAAAGCGGTGCTTGTATATCATTCATGAAAAATAGAACGGTTTTTTCACAACTATCGTTTATTAACTATCTCTAACCAAGAACACCACTGTGAAAATCGATTAATCTTACTTTTGCGTTTGCACACAATGATCTTCTGATACCAGATATAAAGAAGAAAAAACTACACTTGATAAACAGTTCTTACTTTGAGATTGAATTGACGATGAAATTTGCGAGTCTTGGCTACTATTCTCGAAGTGTATTGCTCAGTGGCTGAGAGAAGACTGATGAAGAAATCGATACAAAGTGCAGAAAGTACGTCGACCAACGCATCCAATTTAAAACAGACCTAAAGCAACGATGGCAATTTACATAAACTGCTTCTTTTTCTCTCTCGCGTTTCTTCGACTTGCGAGAAACATGAAAATCGTGTGAAAGTTACTTTTCGTTGGATTAAATTTAATATATTGTACACATGCCGTTATTACGCGGCAATTTCCTTGCCCTCACTTCAAGTAATAGTTATGTAGAAGTGTTGGCCATATCTCACAAGGAAGTCGAAAAAACAATACCAGAAACTTGTTGCATGTGTTGCGTGAGCGATGTCACGAAACTTTGAGTGTCTCAATTCTGTCAGTAGTATTTCTCCTTTTGTCAAATAAACATGTATCTCATCGAGGATCATTATTATACAATAAATAAACCTATTCTGAAAGCGTTGGGTCTTTGGCCTAATGATTCATCGCATACTGTGACACTGCGACGTGTGTTAATTTTTTTAGTACTTTTCTCACATATTTTCGCGCAGGTAACAAAAAATCGATACGCACTGAAAAGATACGTATGTGCGGGAGGCAGTACGACACTATTTTTTCACTTCTTGTCTCCTGTCCTCGAGTAGCTTTTCCCATAACAATTTTTCCACAACAATTTTGTACAAAAAACAAAAAAATACTTTTTGAATAATTATGTGTTATCAGAGATCGGTGATTTTTAGCTTGAATTAGTAATCCCGCCGTTCCGATTATTGTTTACAGTTGTCAGTATTTATTGCACAGGAATACAGTACGGCACTCTTCCTACGATTCGCAATCTTCGCGTTTACTCTTATCGCAATGATCGTCCAGTATTGCTTTTTTATGCTTAACACAAAAACTGTAAGTTGCATTCAAAGTCAATATAAACAATTGTATATTCTTTTTGCAAGATTGCATCTACAGTGAACCATTAAATCAATGTTGTCATTAACTATGAAACTTACATATTTGTAAAACTTCTACATCTGTCAAGTTTCATACTAAAATATCCAATATATTACATAAATAAACACTTGCGACTTAATTTGAATAGATAATAAATATACATTACGAGATTCGCTACGACTGGTATTTATTACGTGATAAAGTGGAATATGAGATTATGGCACGAAATGCTCAGTTTGGTCAAATCTGTATTCGACTTCTATTGTGTAAGAGAAAATATATTGTTCAAAATGTTTTAAAAGAAATTACTATTTGTATATAAGAGAAACGGGGAGAAAGTAAGAAAGAGACCAAAGTGAAGTGATACAACGATTACTTACACGTAACCTTAAGTGTTACGAAAATTTAAGTCCACATTCATAATAGTTTGTTTATACTTATGTGTTTTAGCACTTATCGGTTTTGTATGTATCTCAGTCGTTGTCGTACAGTTTCTTCCGGATATTCTCGACATTGTATGGCCACTGGACGAGCCTCGGCCACGATATCTCTTTGTCATGGTTGAATATTTTATTCCTCATAATAAGTATTTCTACAGTAAGGTAATACACGAACTTCTGAGCGTGCAATTAGCTTGGATAATAGGAGGCGCTACGTTTTCACAAATATTAGGATTTGTTTGTCACTCGTTCGGGATGTACAAACTTGCCAAGTAACTGACGATCGAATTCTAATTTTTAATTATTTGACGTCTACTTACTTCTGTCGATCCGATTACACAGTACAAAAAGTGTGTTTATTTGCAGATATAGAATACGACATTCTATCGAGAACTGTGTGTGGTGTATAAATACTCCAGAGAAAGATCGCGCCATTTGCAACGCGATAATGCATGCCACAATTGCACATCGTAGAGCAAAGAAGTGAGTACATACATCGCATGTTCGCATATTTTCGTAATAATATTGTCAATCGGCATTACAGTATAGGATTTTTAAGGTTTGCTACTGATTTGATAGCATCAGTCAACACACTCTTTTGCATCGTAACTATTATTGCTATAGCGGGATTAGTTACCGATGTGTACGGAGTAAGTAAACGTTTTTTTTCACAGTGTCAAAACTAAATGTAAATAAATTATATGCAATTATTTACATATAGGGAATTTTGCTTCATAGTCTCGTTAAATGTAAAAATAATTAGCACAACTACTTTACTAAATATGTTGTTTACTACGTTCAGATTGTTGAAGTGTTAACGATAACGCGGGATATGAAAATATTACTGGAGTGTTGCTTTTCTGGANGCGGCCTTCTACTTTTTATATTTCTCAGTCATTATCTCGGACAAAAACTTACAGATTGCAATGGCAAACTTGCGATGTATGTGTAAGTATTTTTAGAATCACGCAAAAGATTCCATATTTTCTAAGATTTTCGGATTCTGTTTCAGATACGATACGTCGTGGTATTTAATGCCAATATCGTCGCAAAAGCTTCTCCTGTTTCTAATACAAAACACTAACAAAAAATTTACATTAGCGATTGGTTATATGTTGGAGGGAAAAATGGAAAATTTTGTCATGGTATGAAGTAATTCATTGAAAAAAAACTACGAAAAGTAACGTCTTGTTAATTTGAACGTTTCAATTGTTTTCTAGATTGTGAAGGTTGCTATGTCCTATGTCACCGTTTTATACAATATATACAATGAATAAAACTATCTTTCTAAGTGTTGATAAAAGGTAGAACGTTTCTGGAATGTTTTTTCTTTTCTTCATATTGATCCGCATTTTTACTACATGCACTGTGATACTCGAATAACAATGAAAAATTTTTTACAGTGATTCAAAGTGCTGCTTTTCGAATAACAGATTCCTTTCTTTAAGTATGTATAACTCTGAAATAATTTTTTTTTTCTACCAGATTTGTGTGGCGTAGTCTATGCAAAAAAAAAAAAAAAATAAATATGTCAATGTAATTAAAAACACACTTTAAGAACATTTCAAACTTCACTAAATTACAACTACATACGTATATGTGTGTGTGATGAAACATGTTTATAAAGAAAAGGTTGTTCTTATCGATGTAAGTATTGTGAAAAATATACATATATACAAGATTCTACTGTAAATATAAAATATTATTTTACCTTTNACACAGCAATCACAACAAAATCGAAAAAACACAGTAACGTTNTGCGCTAAGTATATTTTTTATATCTATATCAAAGAGAAANAACTTCTGCTTTTGTTTGTTTTTCACACGGTACTTTTTTGATGTTGACTACGAAATAATTTATAACTACTATAATCGATACATATTCTCGTTTTTATATAAATAATATCACAATATTATGTGTCGATCCTAGCGTAAATTCGTCTCGTAGATACNTTGTATGGAAGTGTGAACAGCTCAGTGGCTCNAAGAAGACTGAANAAGAAATCGATATANAGACCTTACGTGACACCGTGCATCACGAANAACANANNANAANNGNNANANNNNANA
>NW_018024016.1:0-885 GCF_002006095.1 Pseudomyrmex gracilis | reverse complement strand
TNNNNGTGCGGCACAACTTTTTTACCACTTTAAATACACAATAATGTTTTGCTGCGTGTTGTATTTCTCACAAGTACTTTAAACATAATCGAAAAGTAGCACGTGGACAAAAGCCGNAGAACTTCGAGTATTTTGCTNTCTTCTCACTTGTGTTTCTTTTTCCGTCGAAAAAACATGTATTTCATTGAAGATCATTACTATACGATAAATAAACCTTTTCTGAAAGCGTTGGGAATTTGGCCTTATGATCGATCACGTACTGTAATATTACAACGTGTGCTAATTGGCTTACTATTGTGTTCGCATTTATTTGCGCAGGTAACAAGATCAATATGCATTTAAAAGGCGTGAATGTTTGAAAATAGCTTGTTGCTTTTTTCATCTCTTGTGCGCGTGTATACTGTTACATTGCAAGATATTTTATTTTGTAGTATTAAAATAAACAAAAAAAAAAACAATTATTGTCAAGTCAAGGCACATTACCATACTAGCATTCTTTTTCTGTGAAAACTTTTTTTTCCGTACGTTTATCAAGCCGAAATGATTCTGATTGTCAGCTGTCAGTCTTTATTACAACGGAATATACTATGGTTCTCTTTCTGCGAGTCACATCAGTTGCATTTCCTATTTCTACAATGATAGTGCAATACTGCTTCTTTATGCTTATATCAAAAAATGTGAGTTGTGTTTCTGAAAGTTTACGCATTGCGAAATAATTACGCATTAAATTTGTAAAGTCGCACTAAGAGCAAGCCGTATTACATATGTAAATAATAAACTGTCAAATTATAAACACCAGATACGAAATATACATAACCAAATTCGACACGACTGGAAGTTACTGCGTAATAAAATGGAACATGAGATTATGGAACGAAATGCTCA
>NW_018024015.1:14945-17460 GCF_002006095.1 Pseudomyrmex gracilis | reverse complement strand
CCGCCATTTCCGCAAATTCGGTGATTGGTGCCAATGGTACCATTTCCGAATGAGCGAAAATATCACTAATATCCTCGCTGTCTGGGATCTCCGTTGTTTCGTGCTCCGTTCCTTGTGTTTCCACAACTTCCTCGGCCGCCGGAGATTCGAAGAATTGGAGGACCTCTTCCGTAACATTTGTGTTCATGACGTCTGGTACTGAAATTTGTGGTCTGATATACTCGAACTGTGTCGACGTTGAATTGTCATCCTCAGTCGTGGGATATTGTTGTTCTGTTGGTTCGCTTCCCGACTGGTTGTTGTTTAGTATCTCGGACATAGATATTTCCGGTTGATCCTTGTCAATTCTTGTTGATGGTGACTCTTGTTGTTGTTGAACACTCATCGTGTTGTCTGTTATTGTTTCCGTGACTATGGAAATTTGAGGTGACTGTGGCGGTCGCATATCTATGTCTGTTGTTGTGTTAGATACCGTGATCTTTGTAACCACTATTTTTGGTTGTTTTTCTATAATCTTAGCTACCTCTTGTTGCGACAGTCCCTCCGATGTTGTTTGTGATGCTCGTGTCGCTTCGTCTTCAGATCCTGAATCCGAAGGTATGTTGTACACAAAGCGTTTCTTCTGTTTATTTTTAGCCGAACATGGTATATCTGGGGTGACCTCCCGCGTGCGATACTGTTTGTACTTGCGCGGTGCACCTTCCTTTTTGTGAGCTCTACTGATACCAGCCCGCCTCTTGTCCGTTGCCGGGCCTTGTTTTATTTCGGAACCCGCTTTTCTTTTAGCCGGGCCCCTAGAACTTGTTCGTGATGTGCCCGATGTTGATGGTCCTGGCTCATGGTGTTGCTTTGTTTTAACCTTTTGAGGAACTATCGAGTGTGATCCCGTAAACCTTAACGGTTGTGCTGCCTGATTTTGAAGCGCTGGAAGTTGGCGAGCTTCGACGGGTCTCCCGGGTTGCGTTTCATTCAGTTGTGCTAAGAACTGTTCCATCTGTTCCAATTCCATGCGTTCGCGTTCCCTTATCTCGTTAATTTCCTCCAGTCGTTGCGCAAGACATTGAAACACATGTTGCTTGCGCTGTCTGATCTCCTCAACTTCGCGTTGGGCCTCCTGAATCTGCTTTTGCATATTGGATGCCTTGACATGCAAATCCCGTTGATCGTTATGCATTTGGTCAATGATTCGCTGAGCCCTTTCACCGCTTGACATCGTTCCCGTGTCGCGTACACGTCCTGCCAACACAAATTGCTCGTATAGTTTACTTATAACAAAGTCTGTCGCGGGTCTGCCTAATGCTGCCGCAACCGTTGACGCGCAATCTATTATAACAAACGTTACCGACACTCTAACGCCCCCCACTAATACAGCGACCGAGATCTCCGTTTTTGACGGCGCGTATGATTGGTCTAAGTACTCAATCTGGCGCTCGCGGATTCTCGATTCTGTATTGTTCGCTATTACACGCGCTAGAAGACCAGATATAACATTTGCATCGGTCGTCACGTCCAAAATTATTTGGCCACTATATGGTCCAACGTTTCCTGACCATGTTGGTCGATAAACTACGCCCTCGAGTACTTCACATGCGTATGTATAGTTTTGATTAGCAATCGGTTCGTTATTCACAAACACCTCACTTTCACTGTCTGTGGACATATCCGAAGCACACTTGGTGTCAGCTATGTCCTCGGTGTCTGTAGAACTGTCCGAATTGTCTGTATCCATAATCATGACACACATGTCGCAATCATCTGAGCTGTCTATATCACTTAGCGAAAATTCGTCATCACGGTCATGTGTAATGCCCGTACTTGTTGATGGCGCATATACATTTTCGCCAAAATGTACCTTTTTAAGTATTTTACTGTTTTCATATGAAAACTTATTAACGTGTTGATTTTTATGTTTCAGGTCCTGTGTTGGAGCGGATTCCTCGTCGCTGGATGACCCCTTGGATTTCTGAGCGGAAGGTCTTNGTCTTTTCCTGTCACTAAGGGAAGTATTTTCGTCCTTGTGTTTTCTTTCAGGTTTCTTGACAATTTTCCTTCTTTTTTGTTTCAGGTCGTGACCCTTTGTCTTCGGATCCTGTTCGTCACCGCTGCTGTCCTGTCGGGAATTTCTTTGTCGATTCAGCTGACGTTGTCGCTTCCTTTCAGGTGATAACATGTCTGCCAAGTTTCTAGCGTGGTCCATGACATGCTGACGNATTTCCTCATCAGTATCCATATCTTCGGATCGCTTTTGAACTTGTTTGCTTGGTTTTACAGGAACAACTTGTTTACTGTCATCCCCAGCGCTTTTGCGTTTTTTCGCAATTTCTCTTTGTTCCCTTTCGTAAGCAAGAGTGTCTCTTTTGATCCATTCGGCCGCTCGTTGGTGATCAAAACGAAGTTCTTCTCCAAACTCATGTCTTTCCTCTCTTGGTAGGCTCTTTAAGTACATGAGCACTTCATTTGATCTGAACTTGTACGGCTCTTTCGTACCAGGATCATGTTTTGATTGACTCTTTTC
>NW_018024015.1:11035-12760 GCF_002006095.1 Pseudomyrmex gracilis | reverse complement strand
CCAAGAAAGTGATTTCTCTCTTTGCCCATTGACATTTATCCATGTTTAGTTTAAATCCCGCATCTCTAAGTTTTCCCAAAACATGTTCGAGATGCTCCAAATGTTCCTCTTTTGTTGTTGAGGCTATTAGTATATCGTCAAGATAAACTGTTAAATAGTCTAGGTCTTGCTCGTTGAGAGCTAGATTCATGGCTCTGGTGAAAGACGCCCCACTTGTTTTCAGCCCAAAAGGCAATCGGCAGAACACATACGTTTGGTTATTAAACAAAAAGCCTGTGTACTTTTGGCTTTCCTCCGCTAATGGAATCTGCCAAAAGGCCTTTGTTACGTCCAAAGTCGTGAAATATTTTCTATTACCGATTCTTCTGAAGACTTCCTCGATTGTGGGTGGCTGTGCGTGATCACCCGCCATTCTCTTGTTTAACTCTCTTGCATCTAAGCAAAGTCTAATCTCGCCACTTTTCTTCACAACTGTTACTAGTGGACTTACATATTGTGTGGGGGCTCGTTTTACTATCCCCTTTTCTTCCAAGTCATTGATATGTTGGGTGACTGCCTCGCGGTGAATATCCGGTATCGGATATACTCGCGTCTTAAACGGCAATTTTGAATTCATTTTTATNACGTGCTCGTAGTGAGTCACGCACCCAATCTCATCGGAGAACAATTCCTTATTATCCGTGAATATCTTTTGCAGGCGTGCATTCACTTGATCTTGGGTCAATTTTTGTATCGCGGCTACGCCGGTAATTGGCTCCAAGTCAAGCTGCACGGACTCGCCCACACAATTGATAACTGCACGGTGTCTGGCTAAAAAGTCCATACCGATGATTACATCATACAACAACTTTTTGATGATATAAAAGTCAATCACATATACTTGACCTTTAATTGTGACTTCTATCGCGGTCTTGTAGGACACAAGTTCACCTTTGTCAGTGAATGCGCCTCTTAACGTAAATTTATTAATGGGAATTGTTATTGCGTCAACCCCCGTACTTACGAGTTCTTCGAAAAACTCTTTTGACATCGCATTTACTTGCGATCCCGTGTCTATTAACGCTTTAGATTCTTTTTCCCCAATTTTAATAGGAATTCTCGCACTTACTCTGTTGCGAGTTTTATTTTGTTCCTCTCGGGTGAATTCCTCGAGATCCTTTATATTTTCGTCTTTCTTCAAGAAACCAATATTTTTGGTTTGACTACTCTCGCTATCAGAGGCGAAACCAGAACTCGAATCTGTACCAAGTTCCTTTATTGCCGCAGCTTTCTTGGATCGGACCGGATTTCGTGAAGTCGATCTTGAATTCGGCTTATTAGCCTTCGACTTTACCACTTTTGTCTCCTTTTCTTTTTTGTCCTCGTCACTGCTGCTTGATGGCATTGTTATGACTGGTTTAGGATCGTCTGCTTTCTTTTGATTCTCGCGTCGAGACCAACTTGGACTGCGCGATCTGTCCTCTCTTCTTGAATAGTCTTTCCCATATGGTTTATTTGAATTTTTTCTTTCTTGACGGCCTCGGTCTCTTGACCCCCGCCATTCGGTGATTGTCGGAGTTTTGGATGTATCTGCGCTTTGCTTTTTGCGATCTCGAGATTTACGCTCAGAGTCGCGAGCTTCTTTTTCGGCATCTTGATACGTTAGATACTCGACCAACTGTCGTACGTCGCCAATCATACCAGGTCGAATTCCGATTGCCGTGTCATGGTCAAAGTGTCTTGAAA
>NW_018024015.1:1770-3616 GCF_002006095.1 Pseudomyrmex gracilis | reverse complement strand
ACTTAGGTAGGAAAAGGTAAGTAGGATAGAATTTAACTTTCTTATCCTAAATAAAAGATTCAATACTTTTGCTTTTTAGGCAAGTTTACACTCACTTTAGCTTGAAATTCGAACTTTGAAATTTTTCGTAAATTTTCCAAAAATTTCAAATTTTTTGCAAATTGCCTCCAATTGTTTTAGATCAAGTAGAAATGACCTTTAGAGAACTTTGAGCAACTTTGAAAATTTTCACCTTAATGGACTTAGAAAAATTTTCACTACTCAACCTCAAAAACTGAAAATTTAAAAGTTTTTCATACTGCACCAATAGACTTAACTAATGATGCCTTGCCTGTGTGCAAAGTATTAGAAACTTTTTCTTGTGCCACCGAAGTGAACACCTTGAACTTTTGACAAAATGAAAATTTTAAAAGGTTGATTTTTCGCTTCAGGGCGCCTTGCCTGTGACTTTTAAGCGTATACTATCAACAATTTCCACCTTTTAACAAAACTCAAATTTTTTGAAAATTTTTTAATTTTTCAAAATTTTGACCTTAGTCGACTTGTATTTGGATATAGCCACTATTCTAGTGCTTAAAATTCCAAAATGTCAACTTTAAATTTTTTGAAAAAATTTTTTAAATGTTCAATTTTTTACTCTTACTCGACAAGTATGNGGATTTAGCCTTTATTCCGGTACTAATTTTCCAGAAAAATCGACCTTTTACTTAGCGGTTTCAATCCAGTAANAACTAATTGAAATTTTATTCCGCTATCTGTAATACTTGTGAGTGCGAAGCGTATCTTGATAAATCGCAAAAACGAATCCGAAATTACGTGAAAAACACTTTAATCCGCGTCTGGAATTTCTTTGTCTAAGCCGGTGATGCAATGCTCTTTGTTGCCTACTTGTTCCGCGCGTGTACTTCACGTGATCGTTGCTCGCGGTCACGTACGCGCTGGATGACGCAATACTTCGGTAACTTTCCCTATCGCTATCTTTGTCTAACACTCACGTCGTATATGCCGCTTACGTCCTGTCACGGTCGCCAGACTAGAGAAACGAAATGAATTGAATTGTGCAATGTATGCCTTTAAGCTGCACTAATTATCGCCCGTATATTAATTNGAATTACCGTGGGACTTCCGAAAACGCAGATTCTATAAGGCTTATGGCGCGCATTAGCAACAACGTTTTTACAAAGCGTAGCAAAGATGGCCGCGTAGATACTCACACCGAACAAAGAAAAGCACTTTCACTGTGACCGGCCCGTTTGATTACTCAACGCGCGGAGATCACGGTCGCCACTTATTTTTATTTTTTTTTTTAAATGGTATAAATAAGAAACCTGGTCTAATGCTGTTTTCCGTTAGGTTGACTCACCGTACTACGCCACAGGAAATCCTTTGTTCACCCAATTTCCGGGTGGTGTAATTATTTCACACAAAGTTTTGTTTTTCACGGTTTTAATAATTTTACTTCACGCACAATGACAACAGTTTTGATACAGATTAACTTATACGTCGTACGCGTGCTTCGTATGCGTATACCGAATCGTTTTTTCCGCACACTTTTGCTTAAATTCTATTTATTGAGCAGGTCTCGTTTTTATAACACGCTACCTCGGGCGTTCGATCCTGACTGCCTTGCGTCGCGCGCTTCGCTCGGCCGAGGCACCGCGTCATCCCCTCTCCTTGCGCGCGCATGCGTACCATCAAAAATGGAATTTTGCAATGTTGTTAATTTTGGTTTTAATCACTTACTTAGTTGTAAATAAATCCCTTAACCCGTTTTTACTAACAATTTGCCCCTTTTATCAAAATGTACCAAAAATTGATTGTTGTTAATACTGACCAGAATCGTTAC
>NW_018024015.1:0-1750 GCF_002006095.1 Pseudomyrmex gracilis | reverse complement strand
GTAAAAGCAACGCCTTGCTGCGTTTTAGGCTTCTCGACTGTCTTTTTTGGTATCGCCCCCCTCGACTCGTCTTCTGAGCCGGACGACTTCGCCTTTCCGCGAGTTTCAACAGGAGATCTGACTGTAGCCATCGCGATGTTTTATCCGAACTTTTACAATCAAAAATTTTAAATGTTTCTTATATTGCTCCTGGCGTCGCGTAGACACTTTTGGAGACGTTTGGGGTGGTTTAATTAACCTTTCAAATTTTAATTTTAAAATTTTAATTTTTTGTTATATTGCTCCCAGTGCTTTGCAAACACTCTAGGAAGCGTTTAACACCGCTTTCTTAAACTTTTAGGTTCAAACTTTAAACTTTTTTTTTTTTTTTATTTTTTCGGGAAAAATTTAATTTTTCGCGAAAATTCTTTACACCGTGTTACTAACGCTTTTAACGTACTCAGCCGAAGTTTTATCGCTCAAAAACGGACTTTTGAAATTTTTGGAAAAAGTTTTAAATTTGGGTCTAACGTGGTTAGTTTACCTCCGTAGGTANCGTAGAACTCACCAAATCAACCTTTCCAGGTATTCTGTTCTTCGACCAATCGCGTAAGTGAACGAAAATATTTTTCCGAATTGTTGCTCTAAAGTACGTAGTGCGTTTTACCAACGGTATATAAGCACGTGGTATCAATCTTACAAACTTTTCAAAAAATTTCCCTTTAACCCCTTTTTACCTTGTTTAGCGTTATCCTTTGTTGTCCTCGTCACCGCTTCTCCTTCTGAAACACACTTAACTAAAGACTGACCTTTGATGTTTCGCTTACAGGTGCTGGTGATGTTCGTCTCGGACTTCCTCTCAGGACTGGCTGCTACAGATGAATTGCTAAGGAAGGGTAGGTACTTATCTCTAGGTTGATTGAAACCGCTTAACTTAAACTCTAAAATAAACTTAATCCTAATTTCTTTACAGGTAGGATATAAGGTAAGTATGTTTTGATGACACTTTTAACTTTATTTTCTTTTCTCCTTTTCAGGTAAGTTGGACTTAGGTAGGAAAAGGTAAGTAGGACAGAATTTAATTTTCTTATCCTAAATAAAAGATTCAACACTTTTGCTTTTTAGGCAAGTTTACACTTATTTTAACTTGAAATTCGAACTTTGAAATTTTTCGTAAATTTTCCAAAAAATTCAAATTTTTTGCAAATTGCCTCCAATTGTTTTAGATCAANTAGAAATGACCTTTGGAGAACTTTGAGCAACTTTGAAAATTTTCACCTTAATGGACTTAGAAAAATTTTCACTACTCAATCTCAAAAACTGAAAATTCAAAAGTTTTTTATATTGCACCAATAGACTCAACTAATGATGCCTTGCCTGTGTGCAAAGTATTTGAAACTTTTTCTTGTGACACCGAAGTGAACACCTCTAACTTTTGACAAAAATGAAAATTTTAAAGGTTGATTTTTCGCTTCAGGACGCCTTGCCTGTGATTTTTAAGCATATATTATCAACAATTTCCACTTTTAACGAAAATTAAATTTTTTGAAAAAATTTTAATTTTTCAAAATTTTGACTTTAGTCGACTTGTATTTGGATATAGCCACTACTCTCGTGCTTAAAATTCCAAAATTTCAACTTTTAATTTTTTGAAAAAATTTTCAAAATTTTCAAAATTTTACTCTTACTCGACAAGTATGTGGATTTAGCCTTTATTCCGGTACTACTTTTCCAGAAAAATCGACCTTTTATTTAGCGGTTTCAATCCAGT
>NW_018024014.1:0-8768 GCF_002006095.1 Pseudomyrmex gracilis | reverse complement strand
CTCTCGAATATACTCACACACTTAAAGAAAGTGACCATTTAAACTCGTGCACATAGCACAGAATAGAACCGCACGCTGTGGACATAGTGCACCGACATGTCGCTCGTGGACTGGCTGCGTAGTTCCAATGTGTACCACCCGTGGACATGCGCTAGTTTACCGGGCAGAAAAGTGATTACACATTCTCTTATGGACCTGGCCGCTCTCAAGCTTCTCTCTGCTACAGCCTTACTATCTTCATTGTAGACTAGCCATTATGCGTTATGCAAAAGTCTGTGCTTCGGCCTTTAAGATCCACAATTTTCATAACCTGTGCGTCTATTTGTATGTTACATCTGGCGAGAATTATTTCTTAAACTGAACACTTAACGAAGTGTCAGAATGAAATATTCCTTATTTACAGTTCTATTTTCGTTCATCACTGCGGTAAGTAAAAAAAGACGAGTTTTTTGTTATTAAACTTTTGCTCATGAGTCTTGTTCCAAATGTAGTTAACTTCTCATATTTACTTATAACATTCACAACAGAATTACAATAACCACTTTGAGAACACATGTTGCAGACGAACAACGTCATCGCAGAATTTTCAGCAGACGATTGCAAAGCATTAGGTTTTAACAAAGCCAACTTGCTTTGTTCAACATGTGAACACTTCACCGGGTCAAATCTGGAAAGAATTTAGTATGTGTGTTGAATATTTGTATCTTGTGAAATATCTTTATTAGCAATATCCATACACAAAAACATTCAAATATATCACATAAATCTTTCTTAGTGCTAAGTGCAAAGAATGTTGTCTGAAAGATTATGACCTGTCTGGATCTAAACGATATCCTAAGGCTGTCCTCGAAGTATGTACATGTAAATTTGGACAATACCCACAAATACAAGGTAAGTGTATAATTTGAGTTTTTTCATTTAAGAATTGGATAATGCAATGTTGCAATACATATATGTGTGTGTGTACTTTTATATACTATATATGTATATACTTTTAAGTGTACATATATCTAACATTGTTTGCAGCCTTCATCAAGAGTGACCGACCAAAGAAATATAAAAACCTCAGTATCAAATATGTGAGAGGTTTAGATCCAATTATTAAACTGTATGATGCTGAGAATAGAGTTGAAGATGTACTCGATATACACAAATGGGACACAGACTCTGTAGATGAGTTTTTATCAACTCATCTTTCTAAGGATTAGTAAAATTAAAAACTTTTATATTTTGCGTTAATGTATAATTATTTCTATTAAATATATATATATATATTCAATATTCAATATATATATTCAATATAATATTTGATACATGTACCTATATGTGAGTGATTATTTCTTATTATCGAAGACCGCCCCAGTGGTGTCGCGGCCTGAGTGTAGGGGCTGCGAACCCGGAGCTCGAATCCGGCTCACCACCTCTAAGGATTTTTCCCGGGCCGGTCCCTTTCAACCGAGTTTATCGGTTGATCGGCGAACGTTAATTGGGCCTCTAAAAATTAATTCGAGTATAATCCCGAATTTAATTCCTCCTCCCACAAGGCGATCATAGTCAATTCGAGCACGAGTCCGACACAGATGGGCACACGCCCACTGTGAAAAAACGGCCGTGTATCGCGTTGTAGTAGTAAAAAAAAAAAACTGCACATCCCCCATTCGTCCTGAGAATAAAAAGAATGTTTTATTCATTGTTTATTCACAATATCAATTTCCAGTGTTCACTGTTAAATTTCCATAAAAACAATGGATTAATAATAGAAGTCAATGATCTTATGTTTATAAATTTGATGATGTATATGAAAACCTCAAATGTGATTACTTTCAATATATGTGATCTTTCGTTTAGTTTATTAATCTACGAGATCAAATACTAATATATTAATATTTAAAAAAAATTTATATCGATACAAAGTCCGTGACAAAAAGTTGTGTAATTTTTCTGCCGTTGTTACAATTACTGTAGGAGCCTTAGATAATATAGTAAGAATTCATATTTTTTCTGAAACAACAAAATAATAGTCATTAAATTCGTATTGCTTATGCAAATGTCACTTGTATATGTGGTCATACATGTGTATATGTATATATATATATACACATATATATATATGTATAATATTAGAGGATGTGTTCATTACACTTTGTTCAAAGAGAAAAGGTAACTCTTCTTAGGAGAAATGTGCGAAACAGGTTTCCGCCACAGGTACTTTTTCTCTTTGAACAGAGTAGACTACGGACTCTCATATTCTCATTTCAGAGATATTCTCATTTACATTATATAATTCTGTTCCGTTTTTTTACAATTATACGTATTCGTATTTGCAATTATATGCAAGATCCAATAACTTTCTTTCTTTTTAAAAGTTACAATTACATATGTATATTAATTTTTAAAATATATACGGGACAGAGCACTGTAAGATTCTGCATTCGCATGAATTTGTACGAACCTAAGTCTATACTAAGGTGTTTACTCTCAATTTTGGAAATATTTATATTGCCTCAGAATGTTTTCGGTTTGTTTCAGAGACTACGAGCATTTTCGCTCAAAAAAAATCAGAATTAAAACATTCATCATTACATAATTAAAATAAACTTGTTTTGAAAGGGAGATATCTAGAACAGAAAAATTGTCATTCATATCTTAAAATGCAAAGATATAAAAGACACAAAAGACTAATAATTATTCTTGAATATAGTTTTAAGATTGAAACAGCAAGTCATTTTCATGTCGATATTTCAGTTTACTTTATTAGAATTCAAGATAACAACATCTGACACGAAAACATTAAGTGTCTTACAAACTACCAATTAGTTGCTTACAAAATATAAAGGCAAAATAAAATGCCTTAAATTAATTTTAGTGCAAATTCTAGAATGTTTTTTTTTCTCTAGATAAATACTATCTACAGAAAATAAAAATAGATCACAAAAATCCTTGAATTATTTTTAATGTAAAAAGTTTTATGGTTTATACATGATTGATTCCGAGAAAATAAACAAATTCCAAGTTACTAAGTAAACACCCTTGTGCTTCTAAATATTTTAACGTATTATCTTGCGTGCATTTTCTTTTCCAGTACATGACACTAGGAAAATAGTTTGCTTAGAGACAACTTACGCTATTACATCGTTACGTTTACAAGAGTAATATGCGTAACATACATCTAATCTGTTGACAAAAAATGTGTTTTTATTTCTTACATTGAAACACGTAGTTGACTAATTCTTTTTGAATTCGCTTTCGCATTTTCTCGTAAGTTATAATATTACCTTATCGTCGTGATTTTCTGGCGCGCTGATTGCCGCGACCGCGCATAAATCCACGGCCTCTAGGTGTGGATGTTTTCATCATTTGAGGACTGTGATTCTGCTCGATCTTGGTCTGTGGTTTTTCCTGTTCTTTCTCAACATTATCAGTCACATTATTCGTCTCAGCATTGTTGTCATTATCTGCATCCGTCCATGTTTCTTCGTTTGGTGTCTTCTTTGTTTCTTGGGTGTCACTAGATGCTTCGATGGTAATCACCTCCGGTTCTTCTTTAGTGGGTTTAACGTCTTGTTGAGAGTCATCTTCTTCCGACTCGGCGGCGTCAGCTTCCAACGGATCATATTTCTCTTCTCCGTCAGATTTCTTTTGCATCGCATTATCAGCATTATCATCGGTATTACTTTCTTGCGTGTCATTTAAATCGTCGTCAGCTGTATTTTCGTTGTCATTAAGCTTGCGTCGTTTCCAATTTCCCTCATATTCGTCGTTATCTTCCGTGTCACCTTCTGTGTTTTTCTCGCTCTATGCAAAGGATACAATATAGCAATTTTAATCGAAAGAAAATAAAGCTTTTTTCGGTAAGCTCTATTTATCTTATATCATCATTTACCTTGTTAGTTTGATCGCCATCTTTCTCTGACGTATTCGCTGTTAACGATTTCACTTCCGCTACGAAGTTTCTGTAATGAGTAATGCTGCGTAAATGAGCATTCATGTCTTCAGCCAAGAGCATAAATCTTCGACAACGTTCGCAGTAATATCCTTGAACTTCTTTGACCATAGATTTACCTGAATAAAGGAGGAATATACATGTATATTAAAGTCTACGAGTTGTGTGTGTGTGTGTGTGTGTGTGTATATAAAGAATTTTTCACAATTTCGCCATCCATACCGATCAAAATCTGATTCTGTCTGCAATACTTGTAAGGTGGTATCTTCGATTTCTCATTCATATTTTCTGTAATATCCAATAGATATTCTTGTTCTTTATTATCATCTTCTTTTTCGTTCTTTCCTTCATGCTGAACATCTTTTTCTTCATCTTCAGCGGTACGAACTTCAGCCTCTCCCTTTGCCAGTTTTTCTACACAAATATTTACTTGTTGATCATATTTGAAGCTCACATTTTAAACAACTTTTTTATTATCTTTTGCCTTCGTTACCTTTCTTTTTATTTTTTCGTTGTTCTTCACATTGGACAACATTTTTCATGTGAGAGGGCGTCAAACAGTGTTCGTCGTATTCTATGCGAGACGGGAATTCCTTCAGACAAGGGAAGCATCGAGGATGCAAGAATGTTTTCAACTGTTGATGCTTCTCGCTCTTTCTGTGTGTAGACAAGCTACCGTAAAAGTTTAGGTCACACATCGTACAGTATTCCCTCACATTAAGATCTACAGGAACCTGTAATCAAGGAATCACGCAGTGATCACAATAAAAATATCGTCAAATAAGTCATCAAATTAACGATCACAAGTTTTTGTGGATATGATTTTAACCTTTTTGCCGCGTCGTTTCGAATTGTTCAAACTGAGCTCGCGTTGCTCCTCAGCAACTCGCAATTCATGTCTCATCAAATCGACCTTCAGTTTATACGATTCGTCTAATTTTTCCATCATCAGCTGATGTACACGTCCACGTATATGATTCTCAAAAGACTATAAAGAAAAATATAACAATCAGTCAAAAATCTTCTAACAGCGATACGTGTGTAGTATTAATTTTACTGATACGTACAAATCCGTCCCACATATGCTTGTTGCAAATGTGACAAAACATGTGGCTCATCGGGACTTCGGCGTAACGACTTTCGGCATGGCGAGCTTCAGATTTCTTCCCAGCTGTTTTCGCGTTTTCTTTTTCTGATTTCTGAGATGCGTCTTTCGCATCTTTTGATTGAGAGTCTTCCGCGGAGGCAGATTTCTCCTCCTTTACCTCATCTGTTTCTTCATCTTCTACTTTCACAGATGTTGCTTCTTCTTCTTCTTCTTCTTCTACTTCTTTTGTCTCCTTCTTCTCTTCGTTCCAATCCCGCTTCTTTTCTTCGACATCGCTTGAATCTTCTCTGTTTATCACAAATAATACATCTTTACAAGTAACATAAATGTTTTTTATATCCCATGAAAAAAAGATTTTTAATCAGTCTTAACAACAGTTGATCGAATTACATTGAATATCCTTTTGCTATTAAGTTTTGATTATTTTAAATATGATCATGTAGCTAAGTAATTGATAATTGCTTAGTTCATATACATATTAAAAAAAAAAAAAAAAAATCTCATTGGTATAAAATAAGACAATTCTGTAGATATGCAGAAGCATACAAGATGTAGTAGTTTATACATCTTATTAAGAATCTCAATATAGACACTATATCTTCTCGCCGATTGGAATAAATCATCACAACATGTTTTTTGCTGAATGTACAAGAAGAAGTAACAATAATCAACAGCAAAATTTTTGCACCCTTGCCAATATTCGTTTTTTTTTTCTAGATGTGAAATGTAAAAGTTGAATTGTATCAACGCATTGTATAGAATAAACATATAAAAAGATGTGTATACATTAATAAAAGAATTTTGAGGATAGTTTTACACAATATGTATAGCTACATATAGAATCATATATAGAATATATGTGTTGTGTATATATATTTTAATAAAAATATATGTTTGTATGTATATATATGCAGGCATAGCTTTGAAGAGAATGAGACTTACTGAAATTTGAAGAAACTATACCAATCACTTGTAATTGGGGGCTTACCTTTTTGAAATAGATGGTTCTGCTTTTTCACTATCAGTCTTAACATCCTGCTGTTCCTTTTTGGTAGTAGTCTGATTTTGTTTAGAGGCAGGAATTGGTTTAGAAGATTTATCGGTGCGATGATCGATTTGGTTTCCATTCATACGCTGACTGCCAGACTGGGGTGAACGAGTCTGTACGGTTGGGCCACGTCGCCCAGCAGGGCCATCTCGGGCTCGATTGCCCATCTAGTCAAGTTGTAGAGGTCAAACGACCAAAAAGTATCAATGAGAAGTATCCAATGTAATTGTGATTCTTCTCGAATCGAGACACTGAGTTCTAAAAACCACTTCGGGGAATTTTGTGGGAAAGAACAGTCCTATATTTCGATGAAATGGAAGCAGGATGGAGCCGGTAAAATATACCGAAATTTTTTCTCCCATTTCTACACTCAAATATCAAGGGAAAAGAGGGGGGAAAAATAGTAGAGTGCATCCCGATCTCGAGGCGAAGATACATCGCGTGCGTAAGACACAAATCGCAAACGATCGATAATCGATACGATCGCAGTTTATAAAAGTAGACATAAATTTCTGCCACTAAAAATATTTTGAGTAAAAAACTCAGTGAACATTAATGAACGTGAAGAAGAAGTTAAATCAAGTAAAATATGCATGATACGTATATAAAGTAGTTTTGAATAAAGTGCAATCACCAAGTGTTTCTAGTGTTATATTAAAATCGGGTAGAAGAGAGGTTTTACTGATCGTAAAACGAAGCAACATCGGTCCTGCAAAAATCTCCAGTGAAGTTCCATTCAAGTAATAAAATTGAGAATTACGTTTTGAAATCAACACATGTCTGTCAACACACAGTGCTCTTTTAAAATTGATATATTTTATCGACGACACGTGTAGGAATTGTTTCAGACAAAGATGTGATCCATCAACAAGAATTTTTTATATGTTAGTGATTTCGCAGGCATATCTAAAATCGAATGAGCGATATACCCTACTTGTTCAATCAGCTTAAGAAGACGAATTTAACGGCATAAAGAATAATTAAGAGTTTTGCGCTCACGCAAAGACAGTACGTGAACTAAAAGATTTTTTATTTTTCAACTCCTGTTTACGATACAGACGAAGATCGTAAGCAAGTGTTAAAGAAACTTCCTTAAAGAGTACAGTCTGCTTATAAAAAAAAGCATCATGTATCCTTTTGTATGTGTGTTCTCTTACCTTATATGGACTGGGACGTTGGTTCTTCATGAGATGTCGAACTGGTCGATCGTTAAATCGTCCGGAGGAATAGTTTTGTTGATTGGAGTAATTTGGTCCAGATCCTGAATAATTATTTCCTAGACTCATGAGAGATGGTACCTGTTTCATTAAAAAAAAAAAATAAATAAATAAAAATTAGATTTAATAAAATATATATTAAACTATGATTACAAAGATAATTTCAAAAGTGACATTATTTTTTTTTTTGATATGTTTTAATATTTATAAAATAAATTAATTTTATACAATAAAAACTATCATACTTGAGGTTGCACTTCTTGAGTATGAGTGCGCAGCAGATTTGTAAGAAGATTGCTAGCAAGTGCCAACTGAGTCTGAGATGTTAGGGACAAATTGTTGTTTGGCGTAGGTAATATGCCCCTACCTCCAGGCATCATACCACCTTCCCAAGGATTCATTCCGCTCATACCGCCACTTCCGCTCATTCCTCCTCCCATGTTGTTTCCCATGCCAGCATTGCCCATATTGTTGTTGCCTCTGTTGCCGCCACCTCCCCCACCACCACCACTCCGATTGAAATTCCCTCGATTTCCGAAGGAATCTCTTTTCATACCCCGATTAAAAGACATGGTGCTTCTTGTTCTAATAAAAAAAACATTAAGTAAAACTTAAATTCAAATAGTTGATGTATCACGTTTTCTTTTTGTGTATTTTTCAATTATATACAAAATATTTCAAAAATGTTGTATCAGTAACCTTTTAAATATTTCAATTTCTCACATGCAAGTTTCTGTGTTTTTGATATAATTGCGATAAAATCGACAAAATATATCACAGTTTTAAAGAGTCTAGTCTCTTTTTGAACTTTCAGAAATTTGTGTAAACAGCTTTTTTATAACACGCAAAAAAAACGCATGCATTAATATAAATTAATGAAAAAGGTCAGAGGAAGTAAAATCGAAGAACGGGCATATGTATACGACTAGATATTATACGGAGTACACGTAAGCTAATCATGTGAGAAAATAATTATAAAAAAAATTTTATCTAGTACAAGTCTGGTAAAAGTCGATGTTATATATATATACGATATTAATTAATTTTATGCTCTTTAATATGATGTTTGTTAGAAACGTTTCAAAACTTCTCGATCGTAAACTGGATTTCTTAACATGTACGATACGGATTTTAATATAACGCGTGTAATATATATTGTGTATGCGCGTGTTTGTATAAAAAAAAGAACTGTACCACTGAATTACTGATTTGCCGAAAAGCTATTTATGCGTTACGAAAATTGTCGAATTTTTTACCTCTTGGCGATGATAAATTCGTGAAAAATCCGATGGAAAACAAGATTGACGATCCGATACTCCGAAAAGCTCAATGAACGCAACAACTGCAAATGGCGGATGGTGGCGAAGGCGGATGGTTTGGTTTGGTGCATATGTGGCTCAAAGGACCGACTCAAGATAGTCCATACGCCATTCTAAGCTTGAATAGTGATTT
>NW_018024013.1:0-8692 GCF_002006095.1 Pseudomyrmex gracilis | reverse complement strand
GCCGTCAGCGTATATTTAACCTTTTCGCTCCGGGGATTTTTTCTTTAAAATTGACCTCGCATTTTAGCTGAAAAAGTTAATAATAACCTGCTACTCCCCCCCTTCAAAGTTAATTTTGAAGGTCAAAGAAGTAACCAGGATTTTTTTCAATTTTTTTCCTAAATTTAGTGCATTAAATTGACCTTATAAACATCTATTACGTTCGCTTTTCTTGCTGGTCCATATATGGACCAGTCCCGGAGCGAAAAGGTTAATATACGCTGATTTCTGAATTATTATTTAGCGCTAAGCGCCGCGTTTTTGGCTGGGACGAGTGGTCGGTCCCGGCCGTAACAATTTGCATTGTTACAATATATAGGCACTAAATAAATACAGTTATATTATATTATATGCATATATTTTGTGTATACACAATTATATATATGTAGAAATAGAAACACATTAAAAAATGAATAGGGTAAACTATCATTATTGGATACATTAATGGAATTAATGTATCATATGTATATAATTATTTTTATATATTATCAAATTGTTTCACCGCGATATTGTTTTTATATGAATAAACTCTATTAATTTTGACATAAGATTATTCAACTTTCGGCATATATCTATTTGTTATAATCTTTTTCTTCTTACTTATGCATTGTTTATCTTATTCATTTTTTAATGTGTTTCTATTTCTCCTTATATATAATTGTGTATACACAAAATATATAAATATAATATAATATAATAATAATTTAATATAATTGTATTTATTTAGTGCCTATATATAAAAGTATATAATTTTTTAAACGAGACTTTTACAATGTACGTTTTTTATACAGGAGACATTATAATTTTATTTATTACTCACATATATACACATATATGTTATTTGTTAACGTTAGATATTTAGTAAATGGCCAATACGTTTTGAGAAGAAAATTAAAAAAAAAAATAGTTACATTATTGATACGACGTACGTAGTTGCAAACAACCAATTGCTACTATTTAGTTCGTACGGTGCTCGCTGGCGTTACGAGCACCGCCTCGCTTGCTCTCCGATCCTCGCGCCAACTCCACGAATTTTTGACGCCGTCTGTACTTACCAGCAGACGTAGTCACAGTAAAACTTTTCAGTGAATTTGCATTACTTTTGTGGCTATCTGTCTCATTGCTGACACAAGTTTCATTGGTTTTTCTTCAGACCGTATTGTTGTATTTTATTGTCGATAACCATAGCAAAAGTCATATATGTAAAATCGGAATTTTTAAGACAGTTTAAATAAGAATTGAACTTACCAGTACACGTATACACTGAAGTACTTTTAAATAAATTTTGATTATTTTGGGAGCTATTTGTAAGATGAGATCCAACAGAAAGAGAGTTTATCATTATGAAAGGTTTTTTTCTATCAATATTTGAAAGAATTGTTTGTAATAGATGTTTATCATCTAGAAAAATAAAACAAATTTATAATAATTTTAGAATTATGTATATTTTGTAGCTGTGTAGCTTTTTGAGTATGTTTGTGTATGTCTGTGTTTAGATGATATTTGATTGATGGAAAGAAAAGTATGTAATAGATATGAAAAATTTTATTTAGAATGTAAAGTAAGTAACAGAAAAATATGGCTCATTTGATATACAGATATATATATATATATATATATATATATATATATGTAAAATAGATACATATACGTTGAATGTAATTTGTCTAAGAAATGGTTGATTAGTTTTGCGTGTATTAATGCAATTTGAAAAAAATCAGATATATGTAATACATAGAATATATAATAGAAAACTTAAAAAACATATTTTAGTAGGTCTGGTTTTTCCTGCATTGTGTGCACTTTGTCTTGTTTTTTCTTCAAAGCGAGAAAACAAGGAAAGAACTGTGCAAGCAGTTTATGTAGAAAAACAGCTTACTGAATAGTGTTTGTCTTACCATTTTTCGCAATAATTGTAGCGGTCTAACTCCGTTGCTGTACTTTACTTTTATACCTCGCATTTTAGTAACTATAAATATTATTGAAAGAGCATACATAATGTACTCCATCAAAAAATTTTACTAGCGCGTACATGATATTTAATTACTGAAAACCCAGTTTTTTTGGCAAATATATTATAAAAGTATAACTCTACTAAGTTAACACTGTACTGTAATGGTCGCTTGAATTCACTGCGCATGTGGTACATTCATCACCGCGTTAGTACAGTTAACATTTTTTTGTCGAATTAGTACTGCGTATGAGACTTACAAGGGAAGTGACGCAAGTGTCCCTCTCCGATTTTGATGAGCTTTGAATATGTTGTAAAATAGCTAAAAATAAGAGACCCGTATTTTTTTTATGTGCTTTCTTGCACGTTTGGAAAATGATACACCCCTTCGAAAAAAAACCGGTTTTTTGTTTTAGGCGAGTATCATCAAAACGGTAAAAGATATAAAAAAATGCTTCAAATAAAAGTTGCATAGTATTTTATAGGCTTTACAACCGCATAGTTGGATTTCTTTTTTATTCAACATTTTTTTATTTACTCCCACCCGTCATTTTTTTTCAATTTTTAAAATTGTTGTAAGGAAAAATTTTAGCAGTTTTTACGCTGAATTCAACCATATATGATTTTCTTATGTTTCAAAATCGCATCTTTCAGAAATACACCATTAATATCGTATTATATGCGTCGCGCTGCATGACTCATCATTTATATTGCGCTTTAATTGTAATAAGCGATACAAAAATTAAAGAATGAAAATAGTCACATTGTCACGTATTGGATAAAGTTCTAATCACAAAGCAAAGAGCAAAGTGTAAAAGCGTTGCTAAGACATTCCTTCCACTGATGCGTTATATTTTACTTATTCTATAATGAGTTGTAAATGTTCCGTCGCCAGTTGCACAACGCCCAAGTGCAACTGAAAATAGCACTGTTCCTCTAGTTGTCATCTGTTGCTATGACTCATTGTAGAATGACTTATATTAATAATCATCGTTCGCAGCGCGTCATATTCAAGTTAGTTATTGTATATTATGCTTGGAAGTTTGGTTTATTTTATAGTGACTGTGAAAAAATAATATGTAAAAAGATAATAGTGAGTACGAAATAGTGAGTGAATTCTGACTAGTGATTTGATTATATCCAAGATATTTGACTTGAAAAATATACAAATATATGTATCTTTTAAATTACAAAGCTGCAACATAATAGTAATAATTCATAAATTAATGGACACGAAAAAAATAACACAAATAAATTTACTAAACTATAAGGTAAGTATTATTCTTGTACACAAATAAAGTTTAAAACAATATTTAGTATTTATTTATATTTTTCAGAATGGTTCAATTTAATCTATATAATGTAATAATGTTGCTTTACGTGACTTTTACTGCTTTGAATTTACCTATAAGTCCAATAACGTCAGAAGAACGAGAAACGGCACGTAAAATAGAGGTAATGTTGCAAGAAATGCGTGATGAAAGATGTGACATAGAGGAGGAAATATCTTTAGATTATAACAATTAAAACTGAGATTCATCTCGGGTTCTGTGAAGTCTTTAACTAATAAATTAATGATAAGTCGTTAAGAGCCGTTCGCTGGATGTTATGCGGGAAATATGTCTATATATATATATATATATGTGCGTGTGTACACATATATAATCGAATTCACGTTTTTCACGTGAGTTTTTTGAATTGATGACGAGATGCAAATTGAGCATTCTATATAATTATTAGAATTGTAATTTTAATTCAAAAAACTTACGTGAAAAACGTGAATTCGATTATATATGTGTACACACGCACATATATATATAGGGTGTTTACGATAACTTAAGTTAGAGCTATTTCCGCGAGGGCTAACAAATTATAGACATAACTACCTCTAGTAACTTCATGATTTATGACAACTTAACGCTGTCTTTTATTACCATTGAGTTGAGTGAAGTAATCTTATTTAAGTAAGCAAATCTGATTTCAAAGAGAAAAATAAGTAAAAGGAAAATGTCTAGTGCAGGTAAATCTATAAAAGAAACAAACAATATTAATATGTATATGCCTTTTTAATAAACATAATTATGTATAATATTATTATTATTTTATCAAATAGTATATACTTTCTAAATATAGTTAATTGCAGAGTTCAATGGACTAATGACATAACAAAACTGTTATTAGCAGAAATGCAAAACAGCGCTGAATCTTCTACTAAACCCGAGGAACATGTATGCAAAATTGAACAAAAATATATGGAAAAATATTGCTGCACCTATTAACATTCACGGATATAACTTGACTACTGACAATTGTTACATTAAATGGATCAGCATGAAAAAAAAGTATAAATTAATTAAAGATTCACAGAAACAAACTGGTGCAGCAAAACAAACTTGGGAATATTTTGATATTATTGATGACATGTTAAGAAGAAATCCTGCAATTACACCGTTGTCCATTGCATCAAATATACGTGGTTTTACAATAAATCAAAATGTTTCATCTTCATCTAATAAAGAACATAATGAAAACGAACGAAATGAATTAAATGTAGCATCAACAAATGTTTTAAAGAATAAACCAATAAAAAAAAGAAAATCAAAAACATCTGTCTGGATGGAAGAATTAATGCAACAAAGAGAATGGCATCACGAAGAAAATTATACACAAAGAGAACGTCTTTTATCTTTTTATTGGAAAAGCATTTTGAGACATAAAAAAATAGAAAAATATTTGAAAAGCAAATATTACACTTTTGATAAACAATACCAAAGTGTAAAAAGTACAAACACATTAATGTTTTAGGTACATTAAGAAAGCTTTATGTCTTGTACTTAAGTTCATTTAAAAGTGCAAAATATGTGATATTAAAAGTGTTCTTAGGTTGTATTAAAACGATTAATATTTTAATTACATTAAGAAAGAAATTATTATTTTAGTTACATTAAACATTTATATCTTGTATTTAAGTTTGCTTAAAAATGCAAAATATGATACTAACGTTAATATTGTATTATTAGGTTGTGTTACTGCATTTAAAAGTAATTTTAATTACTTCTTATTATAATAAAATAGTTCTCTTGCTTTTTTAAAAATGTTTTGTTGTGAAAAACATACATTATAGTCTTATATACTTTAACTATATATAGTCATACTTTGTTAGATAAAGATTGAAAGCATTTATATCACGGTTAACAAAATAAGGTCATTGTTATTCATCACTTGCGTAAGTTTCTACCATACAAATATGTATGTGCCTTTTAAAATATTAAGATATATATATTAGACATGCTAAATTATATTGAGCTTAGTAACATTGATACTTTTTTGTTATAATTCAGAGTTTATTTTAAAGTTATATGTTATAATTTGAAAGTAAATGTAATAAATGTCTAAAAAATAATATGTATATGTATTTTCTCTCTCTATACGTTTGTAATTAATTTAATATCAGCCTTACATTTCGTTTTCTTCTAAATTATGTAAAAACAGCATTATTTATGAAGGTGTATATATATCATTGCAATAATATACTGTCTTACCATTTTATTATATTTTTATGTTCAAATTACATGTTCCCTTAACTTCTTCCTTTAATTGTAAAAACAATTTACAACAAGTTAGAAATAACCAACAAGATATGTATAAGGCCTTACGAGCCATTCTCAAGATGTTTTGAGTAGAAACTTGTACGTGTATATAAATACATACACATGTAACGAATTCAACTTGTAAATTTTTACAAGTGAGTGTTTTTTGAGTTGAAAACTCAATTCTTAAAATCATACGGAATGCCAGATTTGCATTTCACATATGACAGACCCCGAATACCCCCTAACTAATTTTAAAAATTTTGCGAAAAAAACTCCTCAGCCAGGAGTCGAACCTGGAATCTCCGGCTTTCCGTGCCATCGCCTTTCCTGTTAGGCCACCGAGGCACTTGGAGTTAGTTTCGCAATATACATATATCAAAGATGGTCTGATAATGTTGTTTAACGCATTCTTCAGCCAGCAAAATTTTAAAATTAGTTAGGGGGGTATCCGGGGTCTGTCATATGTGAGATGCAAATCTAGCATCCCGTATGATTTTAAGAATTGAGTTTTCAACTCAAAAAACACTCACTTGTAAAAATTTACAAGTTGAATTCGTTACATGTGTATGTATTTATATACACGTACAAGTTTCTACTCAAAACATCTTGAGAATGGCTTGTAAGGCCTTATACATATCTTGTTGGTAATTTCACGAGCCTTAAGTCATAATTGTTTTAAGTTAGAAATAAGGTCTCTTTTTTCTTCTCTATTCATAAATGCAATATTATCTTGTATTTCTACTGAATCAAATACATCATTATCTATAAATGCGTCTTTATTTTCTATGCATATGTTATGTAAGATACAACAAGTAAAAATAACTAAGGGTATCATTTCTGTATTATACATATAAAGATATTTTAATTTTCTAAACTTTCCTTTTAACATCCCAAAAGCACGCTCGATAACTACACGTGGTTTTGAGAGTTTTGTGTTAAATCTTCTTTGTACATTGGTTAAATGACCGTTATCTCGATATGAAGTTAACATATAATGTGATAAAGAGTATGCTGCATCTGCCAGAAGATGATACTGATTTTGAAAGTATCTATTTTCATCTTGTTCTATTAATGTTCTAATATCGCTTAAACGATATACTCTTGCGTCATGAACGCTACCACATAGTCCCGTAGAAACGTCTATAAATTTTAATTTATAATCACAAATTCCTTGTAATATTATTGAATGATACTCTTTACGATTAATCTTCTCTTAAAAATTTTCAGGATTCTTTATAGGTGCACTTATTTTTATATGAGATCCATCAATTGCACCAATTACTCCAGGAAAACCACATAATTGACGAAATTCTCTTTCAAACGTAGCCATTTTATGAAGTTCAGGCCATTTTATATATCTGTGAGCATCTTCAGTTAATAGCATTGCAACCTCAAATACACATTTTCAAACAGTATCTTTGGATACTCCAAATCGATCCGCAATTGATCTAAGAAATGTATATACGTATGTATACGTGTGTGAATGTACACAAATATAAATCTGTATAGCTAAGAGAATCAAACAATTGTAACATATTGCTAATAACATTTTATAAGAATTTTACTACAAAAAATACTATATAAAGATAAGATATAAGAAAGATAGTGTAAAAATATTTTTGTTACAAATTTGTATTAACATAGGGAAACAAGAAACAACAAAATTTCACATAAGTAATTCTATTTATATAATTAAGGTGTTTTTAATGTTGAGCAGAGAGAAAAGCTTCACAACTGTTAAAATTTTTTAATATGATTACTTTATATATTTAAATCCGGAAAATTAAAAACAAGAACTAATATTACAAAATAAAGAATTAAAGAGTTTCACAACACTTGCAAATTTGCTTACTTTATTAAACGTAGCCAATATGTAATCTGGATTATATATAAAAGCAATTTAAAGTTACTTCTCTCTAGCTATTTTAACTATCTTAATTTATTTAAGAAAACTTTTATACAACTTAATATAAACTATATATAAATAGAAATTTTTCATATGCAAAAATAAAACATACTGTAAACTTCTTGATTACCAAAAAACCATAAAGACATAGCTATTTGCTTCCCAGGAGACATTTTTGCAGCACCTTGCTCACGATAAAGACGTTGTCCAAGATCTTGCACTAATCTTTCGTATGTATGCTTTTCTACATGAAAATGTGATTTAAAATCTGTCTAAACAATAATAATGTTATTTTACTGTAGTTACAGCAATGCAAAATCATCTGTGTAGAATTAAAACAATATAGCAAAACTCTTTCTTTTCTTGAAGTCTTACCTGTTAAACTATATGTCAAAACAAAATTGTCGAAATAATATAAAATTTTATTATGATGTTCCTTTTTGGGTAGAAAATATTCATGTTTATCATCTGATGAATTATCAAAAAATATGTCCCAAATGCTCCGCAAATCCATTTCTTTTCTGAAAATGTTTAACCACAATGAATATTAAAATAATCTAAATAAAACTATATAAATGTGACAATAATGCTCGTAAAAAAGTTAAATACTTATAATTAAATTTTTGAAATTTATAATATCACGTTTGAAAACTATTTGATACTTATGATTGTAATTTTGCATACTGTTCTTTAATTTAGTATAAGATTCGACGTTGTTTGGCTTCCGTAAGTAAGGTTACTTAACTCACCTTAATGGCAATAAAAGACAGCGTTGAGTTGTCATGAATCATGAAGTTACTAGAGGTGATTATGTCTATAATTTTTTAGCTCTAGTGGAAATAGCTCCAACTTAAATTATCGTAAACACCCATAGACGTATTTCCCGCATAACATCCAGCGAACGGCTCTCAACGACTTATCATTCATTTATTAGTTAAAGATTTCACAGAGCCCGAGATGAATCTCAGTTTTAATAAAATGTTAAATTTCACGCTGTCGCACGAAGCGTTATTACAGTATCAAAAACATTTTCAAGAAATGTACATAGTGTTACGTTCGCGGCGCACGATCTGGCTTCGCAACCGAGCCACGCGATTCACGTAACCGTTCGCGGAAATGAGAGAGTACGCGGCTTTTCAACAAACACACTTTATTACAATAAAATCCAANGAAAGAACAGCTCGTTGTACAAATCGCCGAAAC
>NW_018024012.1:2932-8942 GCF_002006095.1 Pseudomyrmex gracilis | reverse complement strand
AAAATAAAAAATATTTAATGCAAAAAAACTTGGCGCGGCTGCACCAAAAATTTATTTACAGACAGACATATCTACCTCTCAGGACCTAGCCCCCCCACCTTTTTTGAATCGATTCAAAATTATTGCAGAATTAGGAGCTATTTATGAGCTTTTGAACCCACCAGGTTAAAAATTTTGAGCTCGTTTTGCGGTGCAGGAATTCCAAGTTTTCGGTGCAGAGCGCAGTCCAAAGGGACTCAGCCCCCCACCACTTAAAACTGCAGATATCGAATTGTTTTTTGAGCCAGAATTATGAGCTATTTATGAGCTCTTAACTAACTTTGGTTTAGATTTTGGAGCTGCAACTCCTAGCACGCAAAACTACCCCGAAAATATTTTTGCAAGAGAGAACCTACTCTTTCCTATACACAAAAGAATAACTAGCAACAGAAATATAAACAAGAACATTTACAAATAAACAAGAACATTTACAAATAAAAAAATACACACATTACGACCTATACACATTGACCCCGGAGAAAGAATTCCACTTTTTACCCCAAATTACAAGAGAGAAGTCCTCTAAAACTAAGACAAACGAATTAGTTCTTTACTAAATGTTGTTCCTTTCTATAGAAGATTCCAAAATATACAGTTTGCGATTTTTGAAATCTACCATCGGAGTAGACATTGCACTTTTCACCCTATTTTACAAGAGATAAGTACTCGCAAAATAACTCAACCAGCGGAATTCATTGGGAAATCACGTTCCCTGATTTATGAGTTCACAAAATACGCAGTTTGCGAAGTTTGAGCTCAACCCCCGAAGTAGGAAATGCACATTTCACCCCATTTTACAGGAGAGAAGTACTCGTAAAATAAAACAACCAGCGGAATTCATTGGGAAATCACATTCCCTGATTTATGAGCTCGCAAAATACGCAGTTCGCGAAGTTTGCGCTCAATCTCCGAAGTAGGAAATGCATATTTTACCTCATTTTACAAGAGAGAAGTACTCTACACATAAACCGACCAGCGTAATTCATTGAGGAATCACGTTCCCTGATTTATGAGCTCGCAAACTACGCAGTTCGCGAGTTTTGAACTTAACCTTCGGAGTAGGAAATGCACTTTTCATCCCATTTTACAAGAGAGAAGTACTCGAAAAATAAACCGACCAGCGTAGTTCATAAGGAAATCACGTTCCATGATTTATGAGCTCGCAAAATACGCAGTTCGCGATTTTTGAACTGAATCCCCGGAGTAGGAAATGCACTTTTCACCTTATTTTACAAGAGGGAAGGACTAGAAAAATAAAACAACCATCGTAATTTTATTAAGAAATCGCGTTCTCTGATTTATGAGCTCGCAAAATACGCAGTTCGCGATTTTTGAGTTCAACCCCCGAAGTAGGAAGTAGACTTTTCACCCCAGTTTACAAGAGAGAAGTACTCTACCAATAAATCAACCAGCGTAATTCATTGAGTAATTACGTTCCCTGATTTATGAGCTCGCAAAATACGCAGAGTTTACGAGTTTCGAGCCCTATCCTGTGGTAAAAGTACATTTTTTACCTCAAATGTATAGTACGTAAACTGTCGTTTTAATATGTGAAAAGAGGAATTATTATTTGCACAGCTCGCAATAGTCCGATAAAGTTTTAGTATCATTTTACAATAAGAAGCACAACTTTATAGTGTTCTTTAAATAAGTTTAGAATATGGTTATAATAATTGTTTGTAAAAATGTATATAATAATTCTGTAAATATATATACAATAGTAATAATAGTAAAATTAATGTATTAATTTTACATAATATTTAAAAACTTGACTAGTCGTCGTAAAAATAGAATAGTAATATGTGTTAAGATAGTGAGCTTTGAAAATATAATCTACAAGATGTAATTGGTGCTGTTTAGCAGTAAAATCGTACAGAGAACAAATTAGTTTATTGATTTAGTTATTTATTTTCTTTTAGGTTTATTTATTTATGTGTACACTTATATAACAATTATGTGCGTTAAATCTGAAATATAAAATATTATTGTTCTAAAGAAGTTGAAGACTGCTTAGTTTTAAAAATCAAATTACGTAATGAATCATAGAGCGAATGAAACATTCATATATGATTTGCTACATTTAGTGAACTTACGATTATTATAAAATAATATTATTATAAGTAATAAAACAAAGAACATCATACGTTTTGTTACGTCCTGGCCCACGGTTACGGTCGGGTTATAGTGGAGTAACAAAGAGATGTCGTTTCTCTGTCTCCACACAGCAGGTTGGCGATCCCGCTGCGGCAGAGAAGAGCGAGAAGAGTTTGTGTGCTCTCAAGGATAGGTCAACGGCGTATGCCGCTCTTACTCTATCCTATGAGGCCCCGCTCGTCGGTCTCTTTTTAAGTCTTAGAGATTTAACTCTACGGACTAAGGACGAGACCGTGCGATCAATTGAGGATGTGGATGATGAGAAGTCGTCTTAATTAAAAGGAAAAGATTATAAAATATAAGAAAAGCACAAACCAGAGAGCCGCAGATCCAAGGTGGGAGTGGAAATAAATCGCAACAGCAGTCAATGCAAATTAAGTGGACGTTTTGATCCTTTTATTGTGGATCATTATCAACACTGTTTAAATTGAAAAAAACAAATTAAGATACAAGATTGCACAAAACTAAATTGATTATACGCATGACAAATAAATATGAACTTACAATAAATTAAAGTTAATTTAAGATTAGAAATTTTAAAAATTTAAAAATAAAGTAAAAATAAAAATAATGTATACGCACCTAAGCCGACAAATCGTTGTGTGATCAAATATCGAGCATACAGGCAAAGAACAACAACTACAGCCAATGACATTGACATACAAAACAAAAACAATGTATGATGTCCATGTATTAGAGTCTAAACCGGAATTTCAAATAAAATCAAATATTANTGAAAGGTGAAAATTAACAAGTCAAAGGAAAGAAATTAGTCAAAATTTATAAATAATAAGTCAAATTTAAATTTTAATTGTCAAGTAATAAAAGATTTGTCATTAAATAAATTTTCTTATGTTAAAATTGTGATATGTGATTTTTATTGTTATGTTAAAATTATTTATATTACTAAATATATTGGAAATAAAGATCAAAATCATGAACACTTACTTTCAATTTACAGATCAAAAACCAAAAGCTGTGTCAAACGCCCATATACACGAACAAAGATCAAAAACGATCGTCTTACAAAACATATAAACGTGGTATGAGAAATCGAGAAATAACGCACGGATTATCAAACTAAAACGTTGAGAGAGGGAGAAGAGGCAAAGATAAACGTGATAAAGACCACGTGACTATTGAACTTTCTTTAAAACAGGAACGTATATAGAATCGAGAAGCTCAGTATCTCTCATCAAATTTATGCTCATTTTTTGCGTTTTAATATGCAACATTTCTGAGACTAACCTTTTGTGGTAAAAAGATTCTTTCTAAGATCTCAACTTTGTCCCACAGAAAATCGTGACCAAAATCAGTACGATGTCGATTGACAACCGACTGTTGTTCATAATTTTTATAGAAATTGCGCTGATGCTCAGCTATTCTTGTGCAATTGTCTTCCCGTCTGTCCTACATAAGAGGCATCACAGGAAGAACAATTAATTCTATAAATTAAGTTGTTGTTAGACCAATGTTCTAATTCATCCTTGTGAGACCTAATAAATTTTTTTAATGTATTTAATGATCTAAATGAGCATTTAAAATTCTTTTTCTTAAGAGATCTAGTTAAACAGTCTGTGATTGCTGAAGCAAAGGGTATAATAAAAAACCTCTTCTCCTCCTCAACTAAATTAGACTTAGATTATTGGATCTGCGGCTCTCTGGGATGTGCTTTTCTTATAGTTTGTCTCCGTCGAGCCTTAAATTTTAAGATTATAAAATGTACAATATTAATGTATTTATTTAGGGGGGTTACTGATACAAATTTTTTTTGGTTAGGTGTGTTGTCGTGTGTATGGATGTGATGTCGCGAATTTTACAATAAATCGGAGGGTTATTGCTCGGAGACTAGAGAGGGGGGGTATATATATATATATATGTATGTATGCGTGTCGTGAGAGTGTGTGTGAGGGGCCTCCGGCGGGATTCTACAAATGTAAGTGTGTCGGGTGCATGTGTGTGGCGCCGATTCGTGGTATGGTGATAGAAATCATTATTCTAAATCGATTTCTATTATCTCATGGATTTCTGCAGAACTAGGGGGGATAATAGAGTAAAAATGACGGGATGGGACTAAGCGGATGTCATCTAGATAAGGAAATTTGACAGGGAGGAGTTTTTTGGATAGAGTGGTGGATATCAAGTGGAAGAGGTCGGAAGGATCTATTATTAAAGGATCAATTACAAAGGGGATTCTTTTTGGATCTGCTTTTCGGTAAGTGGAGGCTAGTCTGAGGAAATGTTTGAATTTAGGATCGAGCGGTGGGGTGGTTGGTCGAGAGGAATCGGAAGATTCATCGTCCGCAGGTTCTTGTCCGGATATGGAAGGTTGAGGGGAAGGAGAGCGAGGAAGAAGTGGAGGAGTCGGCGCGGATTGCAGATCCGCGGAACTTTCTGTGGAACAAGAGGTCTCGGGGTGCGTTGGAAAGGAGAAGCGAGGAAGTAAAGGCGGTGGATTGTTCACGGGAGGAGCAGGGGAAGATTGAGCGTCTGTGGGAGGATCGGGGGTTACAGGTGAATAGGAGGGAGCTTCATACGACGAATCGTCGTGTGTATGTGTGTCTGTGTGTGTTTCTACGTGTGCGTGATCATTGTTACTATTATTTTGTGCGTGAGAGGTGTCTACGTGCGAGTGTGTCGGCGGGTGTGCGTACGCGTGCGATGAAGCTGTGTGTGTATCGCTGGGGTTTCTTATTTTATTGTCGTTGTTGCAATCGTTTCCTAATGTCTGAGGAAGGGTGACGGTGGTGGGCCTGGTCGGCTCCGCTTCGTTTAGCGCGAGCGCTGCCGCTCGACGTAATTTTTTGTTTTGTCGGTGCCGCCAGTGCCGGCGGTTGGAATGCGAACGGCGGGGTTCCACTTAAAAGGGAGGGTTTTTTAGCAAATTATTATTTATAGCGAAAGTGTGAATGAGGGTAATATTCGGAACTGATTTCTCATTCTGCCGACATTATACTTGTTCAAAGAAGAGTGATCTAAGAGGGGGGCTAACTCCTTCTCTCTCTCTCTGCCGGATGCTATTCGCGATTGAAGTCGCGAACTGCTCTCCCGACGAGGGTGGTCGAACAAGGAGTTGACTTCTCGGTCGGAAGCTATTCACGATTGGACTCGCGAACAGCTCTCCCGGCGAGGGTGGTCAAACAAGGAGTTGATTTCTCGGTCGGATGCTATTCACGATTGGAGTCGCGAACAGCTCTCCCGGCGAGGGTGATCAAACAGGAGTTGGTTTCTCGGTCGGACGCTATTCACGCTTGGAGTCGCGAACAGCTCTCCCGTCGAGAGTGGTCAAAAGGAGTTGGTTTCTCGGTCGGACGCTATTCACGCTTGGAGTTGTGAACTGCTCTCCTGTCGAGAGTGGTCAAAAGGAGTTGGTTGCGGAGAAACAAAATAATATGCTTTCGCGATACTTTTAGGCGATTGTGCGTCTTTGATAGATTTCGAGTATTAACCTCGAATTGAATTCTCAAATGGTGGAACCTCCGATTAAAATTTGTGGGTGGACTTACTACTTAGTTGATCTCTAGCTGCGACTTCCTTCCTCCTTTCGGCCCGTACGGCTTGGTAGGTAGCTCGGAACTTGGTGCGGTTTCGGTATTCGACGGATACTCGGCGCACTACTTGCACGTGCACTTGCAACTTTTTATGCTCACTCGTCGCGAACTTGCTGCGGCACTCCCGGCGAAATCAGCAGGTTTTTTTGACTCCAGCTCCGAGAGTCTTGTCTTATATACACAGTTTGTCCGGAAAGTTCCCGGACTACGTGAATTAAAAATCGAAAATGAAAGATATGGTTTATTAAACAAGTTTACACTTCAAG
>NW_018024012.1:0-1787 GCF_002006095.1 Pseudomyrmex gracilis | reverse complement strand
TTAAAGTAACACTAAACCCAGTAACCAAACCCCGAATTTAACCAATACCGCTTATTACACAACACTTAATACATTAACTTAATACATAACTTAATACATAACTTAATACATGACGTATAACATCCTTCCCTTGTTGGAAAAGAAAAACTGACGGGGGAGGTTTTTCTTACACTTATTACACACTGACTTTTAAAGAAGTGTGGTTGCTACCCCCTCAACGTGGGGTCCTCGACTTTCGCACCTGTGTTTTATCTGTGAAGGTCGTAGTTTACTTACATCATCGACAAAACACACCCGTCATGAACACTGCTGTTGTTGCGCGGTTGTTTTTTTACTTTTAATTACGATATATATTACAATGGCTACTATTAACAGTACTGTTATCGCACTTACGCTTGTGAGATACACAAAATATGGTTGTTTATAAAACTCTTGGTCGAAATCGTTATTAGTTTCTTGTATCTGATTACTTATTGTCTGCAATTGTGTTTTGGTGTTTGTCAAATTTTGTAACTTTACTTCGTCAAATGCGTGTACGTTTTGTGGTACGGTTCCGTTTGTTTGTGTAAATGTAATATTAAACTGTGGTAAGTACGTATTAATTTGCGCATGTTCTACTACTGTTTTAGTGTTGACAAAAATATCTTTGGTTGAAAACCCACACTGATTCGTCAGTATTACTTCTTCAACTCCCGCTAAAGTTTCCGTTCTATCGGGTCCCTTTTCGCACCTGAAGGTTACAAACTGTTCGCCTAGCGTAGAATACAGCCACCTACGTTCTCGTTGTGACTGAATTCAAATAGTGTGGTTGGACGTCTCATACGTCGTCTTACAATTTGAATAGTTGTTTGGTTCGTGTACGTATGCTTGTATCTCGCATGGCGAATTTGTCTGTACCTTATAAAGTGTTATTACGCTACCGCAGATGTAATGACCTTGAACATTTTTACACTTTCCTAGTTGATCCTGTGACAGTAACACATATGTCTGTCGGTTGCTGTTTATTGCGATAAGGGGATGTCGAACTCGTGCCACTGCAAATACGTTACCGTGCACGTGTATCGGCAAGGGTATCACATTACAGATCTCGTGCACCACGGCATGCACCAACGGTACGTTTACTACTATGAAGACATCCGACCCCTTGCAGTACACAGCAACCGTTACAATTTCTTTTATTTTTACTCAATTTTCTACTGTAATTTGGAATGGAAAGCGTAAATCACCTTGTAAATGGCCGCCTTGTGTCGCGTAACCTTTGTATTATTTGTTCAATCGGAATGAATTCTAGTTGTGTAAGTTTGTCATCTGTTTTTGTTATAAGGTTTATTATTTCTTTTATGTCTGAAGTAGTGTAACTATATGGGAGTTCTAATTCAGGAGCTCCGAGAGGGGTGCGGGGTATGACGTCACAAGGGGAAGGGTGACGTCACACAGGGGAGGGGAGAGGGAGGGGTAATGACGTCATGCGAGGAGGCGGTATGACGTCACTGGTGGAGGGGGGTATGACGTCACACGGGGAGGGGAGGGAGACGCGCGGTGTGACGTCACAGGGGACGTCACAGGATATGACGTCACATGATATGACGTCACGCGAGGGATGACGTCACACGGGGGCGTGGGTCTGACGTCACAGGATATGACGTCACGCGTGAAATGACGTCACTATGACGTCACGCGGGGGCGTAGCTCTGACGTCACAGGATATGACGTCACGCGGGACACTATGACAACGTGGAGCAACAAAATGACGCTACGCAACAATATGGCAGCGAGCTTGACGACGT
>NW_018024011.1:3121-8387 GCF_002006095.1 Pseudomyrmex gracilis | reverse complement strand
TTTCCAAAGTGTAGTTATATTTTCGGTATCTTTCCATACCCACTCATTAGGAATAAGATCAATTTCACAATCTTCATTTATGTATTCTTCCTCGTCATCAGATAAAATTCTTCGCCGGTTTCGGAGTGGAAAAACTATTTCATCGAAGTCACTATCACTATGACTATCACTACCATCGTGTTTTCTTTTTCCATTTGTCAAAATAATGTCGTTAACTTCACTTTTGCTTTCCATTTTAGAATATGGGTTAAATATTGATAAGTGTACGCTATGCAGTACACTGATGATCTGTACTCTGACAACAATCCCACTTGACGTGCCACGCACGTCGTTTCTGTTTCTGTAACAATCGCAATGACGACGTACATACCACGTCGTGGGCGATTCTGTGACAAAAGCATTACGACGTGCGTGGCACGTCTTTCCAGCGCAAGTGGTTAACTTTCTATAAGTTCTTTTTTTTTTTTTAATTTTTTATGAAGGCTTTCAGCCTATTCACATGCACATTTTGCGTGCGCCGTTCTGCTTTGACTGCATACGTCACGTCTGACGTTTTTGCGACTATTACATAAGGTCCTATCCACTTTTACTCTAATTTCTTAGATCTGCACCGTCTCAACGTTTCGTAGAACAAGACCTTTTCTCCTGCTTTAAACGCCGCCGGTTTAGCTTTCCTATCATAGTAGCGCTTGGCTTTCTCCTTTTCTTCTTTAAGGTTTTCTTGCGCCACGCGACTTGCTGCTCGCAGCCTTTCATTCAACTCCTGTGCGTAATTATCTAAACTGTACTGTGTCGTCGGTGGTCTNGTTAAAGCCGTCGGGAACTCCGCGCATCTTCCGTAGACCAGCTCAAAGGATGTATAACCCGTCGCTGTGTGTGGCGTTGTATTGTACGCAATCATTGCGTATGGCACACACTCGTCCCAGTCCGTCTGATCTTCGTTTACGTAATGACGTATATATTCGGGTAACGTTCTATGCAACCGTTCTAACGCGCCGTTACTTTCCGGATGATAGGCCGTCGTCTGTATTTTATTTATCCGTAGCAACTTACAAACGTTCTTAAACAACTCGCTCACAAAGTTAGTTCCTCTATCAGTTAAAATTGTCTACGGAATTCCGTGCTCGCACACAATTTTCGTCGCCAACTCCCTTGCAATTTTTAACAGGAATCAAATAAGGCCGATACGAGCCATTCGCAGGATGTTTGTGCGGAAACTATGCGCGTGTACATATATATATATATATATATCTTTGTCAAATGGGCTGTTCCAAGACACTTTCATATGTCATTTGGCATATTCCAAGCCATTCGTTTGGTTCCAGATCTGACCTGGAAAAATTCTATGTCAAATGGTTCGTTCCAGGACAGTCCTGGAAAACTAATGTACGTACATATAGAAATTATGTATGTACAAATGGTGTACATAAAAAACAGTTGTGTACAAATGTTATCCGACGATGCCAAANAACTTATACACAGCATATTAGTAAATTTTGATACCCAAAACTTTTAAAATATCTATATACATATATTTATACATAAGAAACTGATGTAAACCAATCTAACATACATACAAAAAAAACATGACTAAAAAATACAGTTACAAATGAAAGAAAAGTAGAACTATTCTTATAAAAAATAAGTCTGTAGTTTATCTTGTTTAATGTAAATTAGTCAATTTAATTTTTATTATGCACGAAAAACATTGTGTCTTGGAAACGCACGTTGCACCACAAAATGGTATCTTCATTTCTCTCAAGAATTTAACAAATTTAAAGCAGTAAACGTACATACAAACATTTAGGAAAGCGGTCAAGCCGTATTAGCAATTCCATCTTTTTACAAAAATGCTTAAGATGTAAGCGAAACAGTTAGATAAAAAATTAAGAATTAAAAAAAAATGTGACTTAAGATCTTAAGTCATTTTTTGGTATGTAAGTTACATGCGTTAAATTTCTGCGAGACAAAAATATTTTCATGATGTATATGACAATATACAATAAAAATAAAAACACCCGAAGAAAAACGGAGTTTGCACATGACAGCGGTATATCCCCTTATAAAAAAGAACTACTGCCGATTACATATAAATATTACTGGCAATCACACAAGAATATTATTAAGTATTACAGGAAGTATTATTGGATATCACAGGAAGTATTACAGGATATCACTGAGAATATTACTGGCAATTACACAGAATGCCAGTAATTATTTCGTACCACTGCCGCAATATATTACTGCCAGTAATATAGGCGCAGTAATATAAAAAGTCTCCGTAANATTTCAGTGGTTGCAAAATAGCAAACCAACATTTTGGCAATTATTTCCAGTAAATATCTTTTAAAATTGACTGGAAATCGTTACTAATATATTGTTTGCCTTATCTGCAACTATTGAAATTATTCCAAAAAACCTGTAATAACAATTGTAAATATATAAGAACNTAAGAATTATAAATATATGAGTTTTGTAAGAAGAATCACAAATATATAAGTTTGCAATAAAAATTGTCAGTATATAAGTAATAAATGTTTTTACCATTTTTTTTGTTAAAATCCTGTTTTTTAAAGAAAACAGAATTGTGACTGTAATTTATTGTATATGTAATTCACTTCATTTTTTNAACATTTTGATAAATATTTAAAAAACATCCGTAAAGCATTAAATGTTTTATAAACATTAAATAATCAATAAGAAACTTTGATGAAAAAAATTATTTTTAAAAATATTCCTAACATACAATCACATTTGCAGGATAAAATACTATTTCTAAATGTTAAATATATGTATTAAAAAGCAATAGTTTATTAGCATTCTTGCAAAAACATTTTGTTGGATTCTTCAAATACAAAATATTTAAAAATTGTTCAAAGAGAAAAAAAATGTTTTAAAAGTTGCTATATTATTTACAATGATATCTTCACGCGCATAATATACCATTTTATCTATGCAATACATATATGAGTGATATCTAGTAATCTGCACACTCAGTGGTTATTGCACACACAGTAGTTTTTCACACAGCGAATTCGATTGCCTGCACTAGTGCGCACTGAGTGCAGGCAATCGAATTCGCTGACAGTAGTATATCTAAGGGCGCGGTCCCATGGAGCGGAACTCGCGGAAGCGTCTGCCAATCATAAGATCTTTCCTATAAATTTTTCTGTTGTGTCTATTGCAACAGTGTATATTATTGGTTCGCTGCAGATTACGTTTCCGCGTTTTCCGCAGCATGAGACCGCACCCTGAGAGGCGAGTAATATCCACTTGTATTCCGCTACTAAAAGTTATTACAGAGGCAATAATATTCGCCTCGATAATTATAGAATCGTCATATTAATCACACGGCCGCGTGTAATAATCACATAGTCGGCAGTAGTTCTTTTTTGTAAGGGTCTTTAGGGCATCAACGTTTTGATTGCTTTTTGNAGAATTAAACACACCATCCAGATAGTACCTCAGAAATTATCTAAAAGTGACATAAAATCACTATATTTTGAGGATTTTTATTTAAGTGCTTCTTATTATACCGTATATAAAAATACACTCGTAATGTTCTGGAACCGAACATTAAGCCACAAAAAGATATTTTCATTCCCCTCAGGAATTTAAATCAATTAACGTACATACAAACACATNGAAAAGCGATTAAGCTGTATCAATTTCCATCCTTTTTTAAAGATGTGTAAAATTTCGAATCTACAAAATTACTAAATCATAACGTTAAAAACCTGAATTCCTACGTAGCTGTATATCTTTAAGGCAACAATGCTTTTTAGGGCGACTACTTTTTAGAAAAATAAACGGGGCAGTCAGATAGAAAAATATAACTTATGTAAACATGACTTAAGATCTTAAGTCATTTTTTTGTATGTAAGTTATATGCGTTAAATTTCTGCAAGATACAAATATCTTATTGTGGCCTATCGCTTATTTCCTGGACGCTTGTGTCCTGGAAACAAACAATAGGCCACAAACAGATATTTTTCCGGTAAATATTTACAAAAAGTCCCCACCCTCCGATTTAAATGAGTTTAACATATGTTGTCAAGGATACCTCAATGAGTAACAATCAAAAAGTTGTAGCCGTCGCTCGATGTTGTTTTTGTTAAAAAGTTATTAACAAAAATAGTTTCATAAATAAATTCATATTTTCCGACATCATGTACATTTTGTTCAAATTTCACAGACACATAGATTCTAAATCAATGAAAGTATGTGTGGAGACAGTGTGTTCCGCCCCCCCTGTTCCTGAATACATTGTAATAATAAGTACTTGAATGATTAACGCTCTACGAAATACATTCATATCCCAATAAGCGAATTGGGAAAATATTGCATAAAAGTGGCATCATAAATTGACNAAAGTTTGCATTGATTGCACTAGAATGATTCGCCATAACGCAACAGTTTGGTGAGAATATACCTTTGCAAATAATATTTGTCAAAAATTAGCAGCTTTGTTCGACAATGTTAAATAATTTTGCTGCATTAATGTGCAATATTTTATGTGCAATANTTCTACATGGAAGTTTAGAAATCGTTGAGCATTTCTGTAAACATGTACACGAAGTAACTTGATTTCTTTATGTGCAANTTATTTCTCAATTATTGAACAATTCCTTTTTAAATGTAATTTTGCAAATATACTGGTAAAATGATTCGCCATATCGTTATTCTTTTATCGAAATAATATTTGGAAAGTAATTTTGCAAACAACTACAAATATTTTATAAANNATCAATGTTTTTACATCTATTTCCTAAAATATATCTATATAATTGCAAATTATAATTTTAATGCAAGATTTCGTCACATAATTTTATAAACGTTTTTCTATCAAGGTAGTAAGTCANTATCATGCATTTAAATACGTGCTGATTTTGTATCTGGCTGGTACGTGAAATTCTCCAATAGTACCTAAANCATATCGATGCGCTAAAGATATACATTCCTATTATGTAGAAATTCCGTTTTCTACAACATTTATGATGCTGATAATGGTAGGTGTTAACCTACACATATTTAGCAAAAGACGGAAACTGATGCAGCTTGATCGCTTTTTCATATGATTGTATGTACTGTAAGTGCATTAAATTCTTGAAAAAAGTGTCAATATCATTTTGTTGCGTAACGTTCGTTTCCAGGACGTTCGTGTTCTGGAAACAAACAATANACCACAAAAAGATATTTTTCCTTCCTGAATATATTGTAATAATACGTACTTGAATGATTAACGCTCTTCGAAATATATTCATAG
>NW_018024011.1:1971-2721 GCF_002006095.1 Pseudomyrmex gracilis | reverse complement strand
TGAATATATTGTAATAATACGTACTTGAATGATTAACGCTCTTCGAAATATATTCATAGGAAGTCATTATCATACATTTTGAAATACGTGTTGAATTTTTGTCTGGCTGTTACGTGAAATTCTACAAAAAGTACCTAAAACATCGTTGCGCTAAAGATATACATTTCTGTTATGTAGAAATTTCATTTTCTACAACATTTATGCTGCTGATAAATAATGGTAAATGTTGAACTACACATATTTTTAGCAAAGGACGGAANCTGATATAGCTTGACCGCTTTTCCATATGTTTGTATGTACTATGAGTGCATTAAATTCTTGAAAAAAGTGAAAATATCAATTTGTTGCGTAACGTTCGGTTCCAAGACGCTTGTGTCCTAGAAACAAACAATAAAACAATAGACAAAAAGATAATTTTCTTTTTTGAATACATTGTAATACTAAGCACTTGAATGATTAACGTGCTTCGAACTACATTCATAAGTCACTTTCATACATTTTAAGTGCTGATTTTTTATCTGGCTGTTTGTTGAAATTGTGGTTTTAGGACAATTACGCTTTTTATAGAATGAAACGGGGCTTTCAGAAAGAAAAAGAATCAGAATTTACCTGAAATTGACATGAGATCAGTGTATTTNGAGGCACTGAATTGTCGATTCAGGCACTTAATATTACAACGTATACAAAAATACGCTTGTGTCCTGGAAGCGAACGTTAAGGCACAAAATAATATGGTTTTCGTTCTAGAAT
>NW_018024011.1:0-1336 GCF_002006095.1 Pseudomyrmex gracilis | reverse complement strand
ATATAATAAAGGAGTAATTATTGAATAAATCAAGCCAATCAGCGCTGACCTTTAGCCGAACGCACGTCAGTGAAGCCTAGTGTGCGTGAGCGCTCCGTGCGGCTCACTGACGTGCGCCCGGCTAAAGATCGGCGCTGATTGGCTTGATTTATTCAATAATTACTCTTTTATTGTATGTAATAGAAAAAAATGGTTCAAGACTTTTCGACTCAGAATAACCCCTTCTATCTATACACGAGCGGTTATACTGCCATTATCAGACATATATACACATATATAAAAAATATATAGGAAAACTATCTTCGGTTTTTATACGTAAGATTTTGTTAATGTAAAGTTAATGANGGATACTAAATAAATATAAATTAATATTTAACTGTGTGTGCAGTACTTTTTNTAATTTTATTATCATAATGATGCATACAAAATACACTCTTAAGTTTNAATATTTCTTTTTCTAATAATATATATTAGTACAATATTATTTATATGTATATTATACATATATTAATCACAAATAAAAATAATCTCAAAGTTTGGATTTTATAATATATTGCAGTAAATTATTCTAACATACTACTAAATTAACTATCAGTCTTCTTTAATTTATCCTTTTTATTTCAGTTGTCTAGTTTCGCTACTTCATTAAATAACTAACTTAGAGTAATTAATTNTAGTTACTAATTGCACGGTAGTACAATATAATATATCATATATATAATATATCATGTTTGTACTATAGTATCATAGCATATATGATATGGTATCACAATATTTTATCACATGCGGATTAACAAAACTAAAATTATGATATATCTTCATGCGTCAACACAAATATTTTTCTTCTCATAATCCATTAATAAGCTAAATAAACTTTTAGTAATAACAAAAAATAAACATTTTTATGATAGAAATAATATTTTTACTTTGTAACATTTTTGTATCGATAGAAAATATTGCATTTTATTACATGTGGATTATAAAAATTAAGTTATGTTTTTAAGCGTCAACGTAAATATTAACTTTATGAGTTTTCTCTCCAAATTCAGTACTAAATAAACTAAATAAATTTCAGTACTAAATAAACTAAAGAAATGTCTTTTAATAAAGAATAAAAAATAAACATGTATTAAATATACTTCTATTTTTTTATTGTTTTTATATTGATAATCTTGATTATGTATCTACTTTGTATCGCGCATTTTGCGGTTTTTACAAAGTTGATTGTGTATCCAAGTTTTTATTGTTGCTGGTTGACGATTTTTCAAAATATTATTGCGTGTTTTAGACGTTATTTCTTTGAAAGAAGGTAAAGTTGAATTGTTAATATTATTTT
>NW_018024010.1:2403-8898 GCF_002006095.1 Pseudomyrmex gracilis | reverse complement strand
CACAACAGCAGCAAATTCTACCTGCATAAACTCGCTGCTGTTGTGCGCATCCCTTCCACCGCTTAAGCATGCTGTAAGGAAGCTAAAACTGTGAACACTGCGTGTGCGTAGTGCAGTTCGCGAGGATACTCAAGGTCGACTTCAAGGATGTAACCGATATCTGAGGTTGATGTCACAGACATCACGTCGACACTCCAGATATTGTCTACCCATTGGAATGCGGCATACGGTAGCGACTGACACATTGCCGAGCCGTACAAGTTATTTATATCAAAGTACATGAGATACAACGTTGGTTTTGATGAGTCGTACGTCTGCATGTACTTGTTATTAGCGTGCGCGTATCTTGTGCTACACTGACTAAGACCACCGCGTATACCGCGTTCGATAAACATAACCATATCAACATCTGTAAGTAAGTCAAACATTATGCCTGTGTGTTTCAGCATAGCGTCCCACGTATAACCGGGTAAAGTATAATAATTGCGCGGGATCTAATCCATAACTTCGAATACAACTTTCTCGAAAATTTTCAAATATATCAGCCAATAATAAAACATCAGTCTTTAAATATAAATCGCTGTATTCACCTAACGTACGAATAGAGAATCGTTGTCAGATGTTTATAGCGTGTGCATATTCACTCTCAGATATCGTTTCACCGGTCAGAGAACTATAAAATGATTCACGCGGTGGTAAACGCTGCTCCTGCAACTTGTCGACACAGTCTACGTATTTGTACGGACAGACCCCTTTACGCGTTAATAACTTAAAGTTTTCGACGGATAAATTTCTAAATTCTGATTGTAAAANTTTTAACTTGTCTTTATGAAGATACGACGCTAGTTTATCGAGACTAGCACTGAGAAATTTGTACAAATCGATGAATCGCATCTCTATATTGTAATCCTTTGGATTGTGTTTTTCCGNTTGCGCCACGTTCTTGGAAAAGGATATATATCTCTCCTTGTTAATAGGGAGAAGAGTAACATTTTTTTCGAACGTAGTCGCAACCTCTTTAATAATAAAGTGTGCATCGTAATCAGATAAATTGTGAAAAATTACTGGGATACAATGTGAATCTTTATAATTTAAGTTGCAGTTGGAGTGCGCGGGACCTCTGTACCGACCGGTTATATGACAATGATCGCGAACTCTTACGTCGTCTGCCGCGAATGGTTTTTTGCACACGTGACAGTGACTCGTGTTACGATAAGCTGACCTTTGTTCTTCCGTTAACGTTTCTATGGGCACGTTGATAGATTTAATTGTTTTTACTTGATTAGCCAATTCTTTGAGTTCATCTACGAACCATGCGATGCAATTTTCGCCGCGACGATACCGATAAGCAGAGATGGAATCGTTGTATGAGCAGCAGACGTAATATCCTATGCTGAACGCCTTGTGATGTTGATACGCATAGGATGTTTGCTGCTGCGGACCTCCATTAGTCTTATATAATATGCTCTCAAGGTCAGCGTATACTACGAACGGGAGACGTTCCTTTCTGCTGTGGTTGCTAAAACTGAGCCACTTGTTCTCTTCCGCCGGTAACCGGATCGCGCAGTTGTTCATTTTTTCACAATCTACGATGTGGACATTCAACTTGTCCAGAGAATAGAAGTAATGTAAACATCTGCAAATATAATACATTAATTGTTTTGTTTTATTACATATCCTATACATATATACATAACGCAAAAAGCATACCTGTCGCAAATATATTTTTTGTGTTCCTTTTTACTTAGTTGTGCGCTCACGAGTCGAGACAAATTCTTTATACACGCAAAGTGCCCACGATTAACGTCTCGTGAATCCGAAACGTAAAGCAAGTTTACATGCTTCTCTCTCTTTTGTTTTGTCAGACATATTGGAAGAATGACAAGTTCGTTCTTCTTCTTTTTTCTCTTCAATTCTATACTGTACATGTTGACAGAGATTTTGTTGAGCCGTTCAAACTTTGATATTTGGTGTACACTCATTGGAAACTCAATGTCCTGAAGATTCAGCACTGTCGTATAGTGGGGATACGATGATATGCGGTGTCCATTTTCTTCGGCTGGATAAAGAGCGGCGACTATGCAAAGCATGCATTGTCTTCGGATAGCATTAATCACCGCTCTCTTAAACTTAACTTCTTGTGGTAAATGTAGGTGACATCTTGCGCGCAATGGATTGTATTTGTTTACGTTTACGATTAAATTCAATATACGTGACAAGGNCCACCCACTATCGCGTTCTTGGAATTCATCTAAGGACGCTAACGTGGGTTCAATAACGTATCGCTCGTACCACTCTTCTAAATTAGTTGTACGAAAGAGTTCTGAATTTCTCGTTGTTATCATTTTATTGGCCCGTTTATTTCCCGATACAAATTCACCATTGAACACTGTATTTATTTTCAAACTATCGTATTTCTCTGTGGCATTTTGTATTTTTTCCAGCACTGTGCTTTTCGCGTGTTCGAGAAAATGGCGAGGTTCGATATGATTTTCGTTAATGATAGCATCTGTCATTATTCTGCTTTCAAAAGCGGTGTCTATTTCTTGCCATGTAAGTCCATATCCGGCGCCAATGTATGCAAACTGTCGACGCAGTGAAGTTTTCAAACTTTCGAGTCGCGCAATTCTAGCGACCAGCGATTGTCTGATTCCTACAGACAGTCGTGGACGTTTGTTCCGACTATATTCTTCTAATAATTCGAGAAATTCTTCACATCACTGTTCCCACGCGACAAACTCTTCTCGCGAGTTCAAACGAGTCGACTGTTCCAATACATTGCGCTCTGATTGCACGATAGTTTCCATTTTGTTACTTTTATAACACTTTGTCTTCGAAAAGAAACACACTAATTGATCACTCACTCTATGTTCTAAAGAAATACTAATTTTACGAGACGTTTTCGCCTTTTTATAGTGTATTTTTTTGCTGATGTTGCATTTTGTTAATGCTACATTTTTATAAACATAACGCACATCGAAATCTGTGATTAATAAAAAATGAAATTTGATACAAAAAGAAACTGTAATGTTTGCGAAACAAAACTTTAAATACGAAATCAAAACCGATGAAAACTGACACTCAACAAAATTTTACTGTTTGCATACTTTATGAGCTATATAGCAATTTCATAATTGTTTTTATCTAATACGCAGTTAGCCATTTTGATGTCATCAGCAATTTTTGATCTTATAAAGTAGGATTATATTACTTTGATACGTGATCACATCGATGACATCTGATACCCAAAATGCCTACTTTGCGGAAAAAATTGTTCTCTCATATAAAATAAAATTATGTTACTTCGATATGTAACTATTGCAGAAAAAAGTTTTTGAGTCATAAATTTTGATGTCATCATCATTTTTTCTAATATAAAGTGGTGGGATTAGGCGGTATTTGAGAAGACTCTTACGCGACATCCCATTATTCGATTTTTAACCGTGGTTCAAGAAGACACAATGTATACCAACAGAAAGTGCAACAGCGAGATAAAGAGTGTACGCAACAAGTAAGTAAACTGTCGCATTACCTGGCTTTGTTTTTGTTTTTGACACATACGTCATTCACTTGTTGTTACAGTGTGCAAAATGCGTCTTCACCACATCAGCCGACTCGCATTTTGGGAAGACGATATGCGCTAACGTCGACAGGGTACAAACACATTGCAATTGGAATAAGTGTTGGCCCAATTTCTTATGTGGAGATAATTATCGGAGATAATCATGGACATTCAATGTTTCTACCATTTTCTACATGGCAAACAATATAATCCAGAAGCAGACAGATATTCAGCAACTACTACAATCGGCAGATGCATCTGCTACTTTCTGGCTCCGCGATTTAGCGCTACATATTGTTGTTATTCGCGACGCACGAATTGTAAAATTTACATTAAACGACAAGTGTTTGTATATGAAACCACCGACCGTAAAATTTTTGTTAACTTTAAATTCATGTATCGAAAACATGTATTATTGGTTGGCAGAACATACTCATGTAGTAAATACAAAGTTTGCGCAGTTCGTTCGAGTCCTACGAGAACAAAATATTACTGACGTAAGCAACGCTGCAAAAGCGATATGTGAGAGTGGGGTGACAATAGCGCAATTATAGATTGCGAATTGTTGGCATGCGCTGTAAAAGATATTGTACTCGATGCGTGTAAATAATATCTATAAATTGTGTGCTGAATAAAATTTTATGAATATTACGTCTTTGGTAAAGACGGCGTCATTAATTCGAAGAATAGGCGCGGGGATCGGAGGGCAAGCGGGGCGGTTGCTCGTAGCGCCAACGGGCGCCGTACTAACTAACTAGTAGCAATCGGGTGTCCACAACTACGTCGTGTCGATAATGTAATTGCTCTTTCTTTCTAACCGCCCCGCTTGCCCTCCGATCCCGCACTTATTCCGCGATTCAATGACGCGCTGTGTACAAATATCTTAATAAAATCTAAATATAAAATTGAAGATTACGTCTTTGTTATTTCTCTCCCAAACTACAACGTCGCTTGCACCGCGTATTATGTTACACTATATCGTATATACAAATTATGCGGTTTCTAAATCAGTGACTCCGCATTTTTTAGAAAGAAAATACAAAATAGCACCTTATACTGAATCATACTCGTCTCGTTTTGCACTACGTTCTACACATAATATAAAATTGCAACTCTGCAACTTTCTATACTCGTCTCGCTTTGCACTGCATTCTCATCGTAGAATACAGACGTCAACACAATGTGTGGTTTCTTAAAATATATTGTTTAATTCTATCCATTATATATTATATAAAAAGTACATACCTTGGAGTCGCCATATTGTTGCATGGCCATACTGTCATCGGGGCCTGCTGCCATATTGTCGCGTGACGTCACTTCCTGTGACACCGCTATATTGTCGCGTGACGTCATCGGGGCTGCTGCTAACGTGACGTCATTTCTCGGTCCGCCATATTGCCGCGTGACGTCAGAGCCACGCCCCTGTGTGACGTCATTTCCCGCGTGACGTCACACCCTCTCCCCTTGTGACGTCACACCCCCTCCCCTCCCCGCGTGACGTCATACCCCGCACCCCCCTCGGAGCTCCTGAATTAGAACCGGCCTTGTTTCACTACTGTCTCGCAATACTTATAAATATATCGAAGATGGTCTGATAATGTTGTTAACGCTAAATTTTAGCCAGCGTAATTTTTAAATAATTAAGACTTAAGGCTCGTTGAAATTGTCAACAAGAAATATATAAGGCCTTACGAGCCATTCGCAGGATGTTTGTACGGAAACTGTGCGTGTATATATATATATACACATGTAACAAATTCTACTTGTAAATTTTTACAAGTAAGTAGTTTTAAGAATTGAGATTTCAATTCAAAAAACACTCACTTGTAAAAATTTACAAGTAGAATTTGTTACATGTGTATATATACAAGGTGTCCCAGAATTGGTTTAACATCTCTTGTAAACAGGTAGAAGGAATAAAACTGAGGTGAAAAGTCCTATACCATTTTGCTAGATTCGCAATAGTTACCGAGATTTTAATTAACAAAGATCCGCGAATAAGCGTCCATCGGGCTGTCTTACGCGCGTAGGACAGCCCGGCGCGCTTCACACAATTACATTTTAATATGTTTATGTTATAGTATATGCTGTTATTAGCTCCTCCCATATGTCGCTATGGGTAACACCGTTAGCAGGATGTTTGTGCGGAAAACTGTGCGTGTATATATATATATATACACATGTAACGAATTCTACTTGTAAATTTTTACAAATGAGTGTTTTTTTGAATTGAAATCTCAATTCTAAAATTCACACGTGATGCCAGATTAGCATCACACATATGAAAGACCACGGATACCCCCCTAACTAATTTTAAAATATTGCGAAAAAAACTCCTTGGCCATATACACGTTATACCTCTATAACTCGGTTATGTGTATATATACATATATATACACAGTTTTCCGCACAAACATCTTGCGAATAGCTCGTACAGCCTTATATATTTCTTGTGACAATTTCGACGAGCCTTAAGTCTTAATTTAATTTTGTATTGTATTCAGCGTAGCTGAGAATGATCGTAATCGACTGTCGAAACGTTCCACAATAAATCACTTCTTTCCATTAACTTTAAGTTTATTGGAGGAATAATATAAGGCCAATACGAGCCAATCCCAGGATATTGAGCGGGAACTTGAACGTGCATACATATATGTATACATCTATAACAAGTATTACTTGTAAATTTTTACAAGTAAGTTTTTTGAATTGAAAATTCAATTCTTAAATTCATACGGGATGCGGGATTTGCATCTCACATATGAAAGACCCCACATACCCCCCTAACTAATTTTAAAATATTGCGAAAAAAACTCCTCGGCCAGGAATCGAACCTGGAATCTCCGGCTTACCGTGCCATCGCCTTCCCTGTTAGGCCACCGAGGCACTTGGAGTCATTCTCGCAATATATACATATATATATCAAAGAAGAT
>NW_018024010.1:0-2343 GCF_002006095.1 Pseudomyrmex gracilis | reverse complement strand
ATATATATATCAAAGAAGATCTGATAATTTGAAAACGCTTTTAATTGCAGCCAGCGTAAGTTAAATAATATTTTAGGGCTCGTGAAAGTTTGAAGGAATAATATAAGGAATAATATAATATATGTATATATTGCGAGAATGACTCCAAGTGCCTCGGTGGCCTAACAGGGAAGGCGATGGCACGGTAAGCCGGAGATTCCAGATTCGACTCCTGGCCGAGGAGTTTTTTTCGCAATATTTTAAAATTAGTTAGGGGGGTATTCGGGTTCTTTCATATGTGAGGTGCAAATCCCGCATCCCGTATGAATTTAAGAATTGAATTTTCAATTCAAAAAACTTACTTGTAAAAATTTACAAGTAATACTTGTTATAGATGTATACATATATGTATGCACGTTCAAGTTCCCGCTCAATATCCTGGGATTGGCTCGTATCGGCCTTATATTATTCCTTCAAACTTTCACGAGCCCTAAAATATTATTTTTCAATTAATGATGTTTTAGACAATGTTTATAATTAACATATTTTATGTGTAGTTATTTTATTTACAATAACATAGTTTATGATGATTCAGATTTACATAGTTTATACATTTTTAATTTGTGAGTATGTTTGTATTGCGAACTCAGTCCAGTTCAACTTCTATTATTTCTGCGATTGTGCAGGTAGTCGAGGGGAAAAATTTATAAAAATCTCTTACCGGTACTAACCTGTGTTCTGAAAGGAGGGGGAATTTAACCGTGAGGAGGGCATCTGGAGGGTAGGTGGAAATTATCCGGTGGAGTTCGGGGGGATCAAGGTTTTCAGGATCGACTATATACGCGGTGGAGGTAAGGGTGGTGATTTTGTAGGCAGAGGCGAGCGCTAGAAAATGGAGAGGGCGGGGGAAGGTGCGTGGACGAGAGGGGTCAGCAGGGCGCTCGCCTAAATATTCCGGTTCGGGCGAGGATAGTGGCGAAGGGCGGAGTGGAGAAGAGCGCGGGGGAGGCGACTGAGCTCGCAAATCTGGTGGTGCGTCAGTGTTCTTCTCAGAACTGTTATTGCTCTGCTTATTTGCTAATGTCGGAGGAGGGGCGGTAACCGGCGGTGCCTCAGCCTGTTTCCGGGACCGTTTGGCGGCCCTTCGGCGGTATCCCTGGAGGGTGGCTCTGGACTTCCACCGTTTTTGGCAGGCGGTCGGGTCCACTTAAAATTTGCGATTATGAGTTCTCGCGGCTCGGGAGTTTGCAGGTCAATTGCTTTTAATATTTGATCGCGACGTGAGGCACAGGTGACTGATTCGCGATTTAATACTAGCACTTGCTACTTATTGTTGGTTATACTGGGCGGCAGCAAACAGCAACAGAGCGGCAGCGGTCTCGAGCGAGCTCCAACAGGATCCACACTTGTCGAAGACACGATTGTTCTTTCGATTACTTGTTTTGCCAACACTTTATTTACTCGCGTACTGATCGGGACCGCGCTTTGGAAGATTTTGTTTTTTACTGTCTCGAAGAGCCCTGCGGAAGCTCTTTTTATACCCGTGGCTCGGGAAACTCGGGATCACCTGATTTCTCGTTATCCGTCGGATTTCTCTTGATTTCACATTCCCGGGATGTAAGTTTCCGTTTAAGATTAGAAAACGAAAATTATATAATTGAGAGAGAAAAACAGCAATTTTCCAAACTCTGTATTTCTTGATTCTATCGAGAATTGATATCCGGTTTCGCGCCAGTAACGCGCGGCAGCGTTCCTGTGATATCATATCTCGTTGTTGTCACGTCGCGAGGAGGAAGTAGAGTCCACGGGACGTAACATAAGTAGCGCAAACGTTTCTGCAACGGGTTTTCCGAAGATTAGCAACGTTTCGTTAAGAGGGATACCGACTATAGACACCTGTAAACCGACATTTCTAGAAGTCCTCTGGTGTCGTATTTACTGCATAAAATCTAAAATGCTTTTCTAGAAATAAGTAAAATGTGCCAAAATTTATCGTTAGCTATTTGTGATTGTCGGAAATAAACATAAATTTTGACTACTAAAGATTTCTTCTATACCCTTATTATATATTCACGTGGCATAATTATTTGTAAACTTTTATACGCATTTAAACTTAACTAGCGATAAAAGTACGACAAAAAAGAATACAATAAGACATTCCGATTATGATTAGAATGTGTAGTTGACGAGAAAAAGAGATTCTCGTGATGGCAGTATAGGTTATATCATATGCTATTTATATGAATGAAAAAAAAAGCGTTATACACCCATTTTCAAGAGCACTACACAGTTTGTCCGGAAAGTTCCCGGACTACGTGAATTAAAAATCGAAAATGAAAGATATGGTTTATTAAACAAGTTTAC
>NW_018024009.1:0-8836 GCF_002006095.1 Pseudomyrmex gracilis | reverse complement strand
TTAACCATCATTTGTAACAAGTTCCGGGACAAAATTTTAGATACATGATAGTAGGGGTCTATCAGTGAAGCGCACACTAAACGATAATGTACTCAGAAATCGGTTAAACATTTTTGCATAAAATGATGGTTTTTGTTCCCTATTGACTGGACTATTATTATACCGCGAGCTCTCAATTCTCCTCCATCTTTCCTCTCTCTATATTCTCTTCTCCTTCTCTATCAGCAACCGAGCTCTCCATTCCCCTGCTTCCTCTCCTTCCCTCAACTCCGCTAACCTTACTTCTCTCTCTTCATAGTACTTTATCCTATCCTTCTCCCACTCAGACCCCCCTCATAATACTTTATCCTATCCCTCCCCACTCCCCTCCCTCTCCCTGATCTCTTTTGAACACAGCCTTGCTATCTCACTACCTTCTCCTTTTTCCAATCTCTCCTCAAACCTCCAGGCTCTTTGCCACGCCCTTTTTCTCAACAAATCTCTCTGCATTTTTTTCCTCACCATATACCTCGGAGTCCTCTACCCTACCCCCAATAACCATATCAAATATCTGTTCTGCAACCTTTTCACTCCTTCCCACTCTCTCCATCCCCAGATCTCGACCCCATACCCTACCACTAAACAGACCAGAGCGTCAAATAACCACAACCTCCTACTCTAATCCCCACTGAACCTTCTCTTCCCAATCCCCCACACCTGACCCATTATCGCCGACCCTTTCCTCACTCTTTTTTTTATCTGCGCTTACCTTCCCCCATTTTTCTGGAACACGTATCTCAAGTATTTAAATTCCCTCACCTCCTCCAGTCTATCTCCCCTCCACCACCATTCCAACTTTTTCTCCCTTCCCCTCTTTTCCTAAACCTCATTACTTTCGACTTCTGAACGTTTACCTCTAAACCCTTCCTTATCAGATATTTTTCCAACCCTCTTATCATCCCCCTTATCCCTTCCTTTTCTTCCGCTAGCAACACCACGTCATCCGCATAAGCCAAAACATAAATTCTCTTACCCCCTACCTTTACTCCCTCCAACCATTTCTAACCAGACAATCCTCCATATCCGCCGTCAACAAGTTAAATAAGTACGGGTTCAGCGGACACCCTTGCCTCACCCCCTTACTGGTCCAAAATTCGTTTCCCAACTCCCCCCCTGCTCTCACCTTATTTCTCGTCTCTCTATATAACTTCCCACACCTTCTCACTAATCCCTTCCTTACTCCCCTTTCCCTCATCGAGCTTAACAATAACTCCCTGTCTACCGTGTCGAATGCCGCCCTCAGATCCAGAAACAATGCTATTAAACGTCCCCTCTTCCTACTCAAATTTCTGCTCACTAAGTAATTTACCACGTATATATTATCCATAACCCCCCTCTTCCTCCTGAAACCCACCTGATTCTCCGGCATCAATTTCTTCCCCTCCACCTCTTCCTTCTACCTCTCCGCCAGTACCTCCGCATATACCTTATAAAGCCTCCTCGCTAGTGTCACCCCTCCTGTAATCCTCCACCTTATTACCTTTCCCTTTCTTTAGCACCGGTACCACTATCCCCTCGCTCCATTCATCAATCCACCCCTCACCTACCCAAATCCTCCCACACACATTCCACACCCAGTCCTGCATATTTCTCCCTCCAAATTTCCACACCTCTGCCGGTATACCACCCCCTCTGCTGCTTTTTCTTTCTTCAACTTTCCAATTGTCTTTACTACTTTCTCCCTTTCTAAACCCTCCTCTCCCTCCTCTCTTATTCCCCTATTACCTCTCACCACTTTCCAATCCACCCCCCAACTGCCTCTTACAGTATCTTTCCCATTCCTCTAACTCTATCCCTCCTCCTCCTCCTATCCTCTTCTTCCTTTCCCTATTTACCACTTCCCACACCTGCCCCACTGTTTTCGCTCTTTTAACCACCTCCTCCCATATTCTATTCTCTTCCTCCTTTTTTCTATCACATATCAACCTATAACCTCTTTTCTTTTCTTTATATCCTTTCTTACACCCCCTCCCCTCTCTCCACTTTCTCAATTCCCTCCTTACTCTTTTCTTTTCTTCCCTACACTCTTCATCCCATCACTCCCTTCCCTCATTCCTTACCCTATCTACCTCACCTTCCCCCAACACTCTTTTTATTCTCTTTTTCATATCCTCTCATTCCTCGTCCACCTCCCTTCCTTCATCCCTCATCTCCTTTTGCATTTCGTCTACCCACTTCCTCTTTTCCTCTTCCGTCCAGATTATCTTTTTTATTCCACCTTTCTTTCCCTTTTCCTCCCTCTTTCCATTCCCCACTTTTTTTCTACCTTTGATCCAGATCCCCACCGGATGCTGGTCCGAATCTACCTGGTCCCCTATCTCCATCCTCTCAACCCTTTCCTTCGTTCCCACTTCCCTTATCACATAGTCAACAAAACAAGTATAGAAAGTTACAGAATTGCAATTTTATATCATATGTGTAAAACGCAGTGCGAAGCAAGAGACAAATATGACTAAGTTGCAAAGTTTTTTGGCAAGAAATAACACAATGATGAAGTATACATATTTTATTACGTAATCTAGTTCTATGTCGAGAGGAAATCAGAGTTGGACTAGACAACAAGTTGTAATAAGAAAGAAATAATTTGTACAAACTAATTTATTATATACTAATTCATTAATTATATATTAATGTATAACACAACGTTATAAGAATAAGTAAGGGAGACGGGGCCTAGTTGCCTATAGGAGTAGATAGACTAATTGTTAATAACATTGCACCTATATGTGCTTTGTCGCGGAAAAATTTTCTGTAGAAACAAGTCACGTCTACTATGCTATTCATTTGTTTTCTATGCCGTGATCGCACGTTACTTCAGAATTATCAGCGTTTATCGAAAAATTAGCTGCGTAAGTAAATATTTTTTCTTGAAGATTTTATGTTCTCATGCTGTATATAGTTACGATAGGATAAATGTTAAAAGAATATCTTAAAGTTTGTTTATTAAACAAACTATTAAAGCAGTAATTTTTTTATATATAATTAATTTGAGGTTAAGATAGAGCATTAAAGACAAAATGATCGTTCGGGGCTGGTTGGCTAATAACGTCTGGGGTTATATGACTAACTAATCAACCAACTCCAGTGATATCAGTTTTTACTAAATTTTCATTATTATCTGAATAATGATTAAATAACCTAACCTAACCTAATTTGTTTTATAGAATAATGAAGACATAAAAGAAAATCAGACAGAGGTTCAACTTCAAAACAAATTATTGAACAAGCTTGTCAGGAAGTAATTCTTGAAAAGAAAAGCATTAATGCAACCGCTGATGAGCATAATATACCTTATAAAACATTACATTGATACGTGACTAAAATGCGAAATAAAGTTGAAAAAAATTCAAATCAAGAAAAAATTCAATTACAAGATCTGAGCTAATTTTGAATAGAGTTGGATATCAGAGAAGTAGACAGATTTTTACAGATGAAGAAGAAAAAGCTTTAGTCAATTATATAAAAAAATCTGCTGATATTTATTATGGATTGACCCCCTATGAAACAAGAAAATTTGCGTTTGAATATGCCATGAAGATCAATAAAATCATACCTGATTTATGGAAAATGAAGAAAATTGCAGGAGAAGATTGACTAGGACTTTTACTTAAACGTCATACAACACTGTCAATTAGATCGCCACAAGCTACGAGTCTTTCGAGAGCTACATCTTTTAATAAAAGCAATGTAGCTCTATTTTTTGATCATTTAAAAAGTGTATATATTCGTTCAAATCTCAATCCTGGAGACATATAGAATGTAGATGAAACAGGAATTACAACTGCTCATGTTCCTAATAAAGTAATTGCACGGCGAGGTATAAGACAATTAGGTAAAATGACCTCAGCTGAGAGAGGAACATTGGTCACGGTAGCAGTTGCGGTCTCAGCAATTGGAAATACAATTCCACCGTTTTTTGTGTTTCCTTGCGTGAATTACAAAGATTATTTCGTTAGAGATGAGCCACTTGGATCATCTAGTGACGCTAATAAATCAGGTTAGATGAAAGAAGAAATTTTCATCAAATATGCAAAACATTTTGTTCAATACGTGAAGCCATCTAAAGAAAAACCTGTACTTCTATTGTTAGATAATCATGATTCTCATTTGTCTATCGAAGTGCTTGATTATTTTAAAAACAATGGCGTTACTATATTATCTTTTCCCCCTCATTGTAGCCATAAGCTTCAACCTTTCAATAGGACAGTTTATGGACCTCTAAAAAAATATTTTAACACAGCCTCCGATAATTGGCTTGCTTGTCATCCTGGCAAAACTATTAGCATTTACAATATTCCAGAATTAATAAAAATTGCCCTTCCATTAGCAGCAAGTTGTGACAACGTACAATCCGGATTTAGAGTTACAGGAATTTATCCATTGAACAAAAACATTTTTCCTGAATCGGAGTTTGTTAGTTCGTATGTAACAGACAGACCAGTCGCAGACATTAACAATTAAGAATCTTCTGCCCACACAAATGATGAACAACTAGTAATTGAAAATGAAATAAATGATTCAAACAAGATAGAGTCACCGCCTTTAAACGATCCCAACAAATTTAGCTTCATTTACGCCTGAAGATGTACGTCCACTTCTTAAAGCAGGACCACGTCAAGAACGCAGAAAGAATAATCGAAAAAGAAAAAGTACAATATACACGGACACGCCTGAAAAGGAAAAGCTAAAAAAACAGAAACTTCTAAAAAACAAAGAAATAAGAAAAAAAAATTAAAGTTTGCGGAAGAAAATAATGAAAATTGTAAAGCGATTAAAGACAGACAGAAGAAAAAAAGAAAGACCGAAAATACTAATTGTTCTTCTAATAAGGCAGATGATGCAATGTGCGTTGAATGTACTAAACTGTATTCAAAAAATGTTTCTGGAGAAGAATGGATCCAGTGTATTTCATGCAAGATGTGGACCCATTTAAATTGTGCAAAAAGTAGTCTGCTTTTCTACAAATGTAAAAATTGTGTTTCAGACTTAAAAAAAAATTAAGTAAAAAATTAAAAACAAGAAGTTTACATATATAGGTATTTATGATTTAATATTCTAAGTTTTTGTTGATATAAAGTTTAAAGTATATTATAACCAATATTATAAAGTTCAAAGTATATTAAAAAAGTTAAAATATTAAAAATTTTTAACTGTATTTTGTTGCAAACGCAAATTTTTATGTTTTGTTTAAATTTGATAAATATGTAATCATTATAATTTGTGTTGAGAAATCATTTAGTTTATTATTAAAGTATGAAAAAAAGATAAATAATATTTTGTAATAAAACAACTTTTTTGCCATTGTATTGAACCACTAAGTTGTTAACATTTTTTTTACTTCTTATACTTTAGTCAACCTACCCCATACTGTAAGTCTACCAACCCCGACCGTGGGGCTAGTTGACTAACATGACAAGTGTTCAGAAAATATTAAAATACCTCAGTCGTTGTAACATTAAGTCTACTTTTACTATTTAATCACATAGTCAAATATATGTCTTATAAGATATACTAACCATTATAACGATATCTCGCTCATATAATTTATTAAAAATCAAATACTGAAAAATTGGCCTACTAGTCCCGGTCTCCCCTAAAATAAAAACAGAAGAAAGAAACAATATATAAAGTACACATATTTAACATGTGTATATTATAAACGATTATAAATAACAAAGTAGAAGTACAATATTATAAGTAAAAAATGTAATACAAAAATAATAACATTTAAAACAACCATAACAATAAAAAGTAGTACATTCTGCCGTAATATGTCAGTATCTTTGTTCAATTTCTCGTCTGATTTTTATACTTCATTTTGGATAAAATCGATTTTAAACAGTTGTTTAGTGCATATCATACAGTGCATTGCCCACGGTAAAGAAAATAATGTGCTGTACAGAGAATGCGTATCCGCGCCTAGAACGAATAAATTTATTGGTCCTTGTTGTTCGTAACATTCCACACATATTCGTCGTTGCGGTATGCGTTGCTCCAGATAAAATACTCGCACTTCTGGATTGGTAATATGGAGACAAACACAATGAAGCAGATCGTGATACGTCTCGGGATGATCTATTGGTCGAACACCATGGATTGAATCAAAATAATCCTCTCCTTCTTCAATCTCGTTCCGTTCAGCTTCTGGTGGCAGCTTCATGATCTAAAAACAACACAGAAAGAGATAAGCTATTTATCAGATAAATAGCAATGCAATAAGCAACTCATTAGATAAAACAAAAACGTAAATATGTATTAAATTCAGTACTTATATTGTGAAGTTCTTTAGTAGTTTCTTCTTCTTCTTTACAACATTTTGTAGTTAGAATGGATTGATGTGCGAATGCAAGAGAAGATTTCTTAAATACTAATCACCTCACCGCTTCAGTTTATTTAGTTGGACAAGAAATAGCTCTTTCTCTATTAAGAAGTTTGATTAGTTAGCAAAACTAAAAATGACACTTCGATGTTCAACTACATAGATATAAAAAATTTGCATAGGTGCAGTAACGACAAATTAACTTATTATGTTTCAATTATACATTCACGCGTTTTCGACACGTTTGTAACATGATCCATAGTGATGGCTAGCATGATGAACGATTTTCATTATTTAGCAAAAATCAAAGTGACATTTCGATGTTCAACTACAGATATAAAAATCGCATAGTTGCAGTAACGACAAATTATCGTTATCATGTGTTTCAATTTTACATTCACACGTTTCTGGCACGTTCGTATGTAACATGATCTATAGTGATGACTAGCATGATGATGCTGTCTTGATGTAACAAGATGCGGCAAAAATCAAGACATTTAGACGTTTCAACCGCATACGTATAAAATATCTGTAATGAAAGCGATAAACCAGTAAAGCTATCAAAAAAACACGTGTTCCAATTGTACATTTGCAAGTTTTCAGCACGTATGTCAGTAACATAATCCGTTAAGACAAAGATCGTCTTGATGTAGAGATTCGTTTTATATGCATTTGAGTATAAAATAATCACATAGCTGCAGTGAAACAGATAAACCGTGTACAGACGTTGCAGTCTGATATAAGTTCATCGGCATTCAGTGAGATACGAAGAAAGACACACGGATTCTTAACACATTTAAAGAATGAGGTATAAAAAGGAGCGACTTTTGACGAGTCTCATTAGTCTCAAGTACATCGTAGTGTCATCGAAAAGTCTGCGAAAACTTTATAACATCATGGATATTGTGCAAGAGTGCATCCAACATACTACTATTGCCCAGCCAGCTGCATCACATTTATGTCACACAGTAAACATGCTGGTTAAAAGCATTAAAAACCTCAACACTCAACTTCACAAATTGAAAAAACGCAACGCGGAAGTTAGGATTAGATTTAGAAATGGAACTCAGCTTCCCCAGCAGAGTTGTAAGTATAAATAATATATTTTACATACTGCATGTGTACACATTGTACGTTGTACATGTATTTGTTTCAGACTGACGGCAACCGCTATTATGAGAGATCTGACAGAAGTGCTGCAGACGCAGACAACCCGGTTTGAAGAAATGGAAGTTATGGTTACTCAAGTCATCGGGTACCTTCATGTCTATGCGAATACACTTTCTCCAAGAAAATAAAGATGACAGCAAAATAAATACCAGTATTAGACAAATATTAAACAAATATAAATGTTTTCTTTTTACAGGTGATGGTGAAATAGAAGAGATAAAAATAGAAGTAGAATAGGTTTTAGTAGTTTATAATGTTTATCACATATATATAATAGTCTATAACATAATTTATAACACATATTTGTATATGTTTAGAAATAGAATAATTTTTTTACATTAGGTTTAAAACTAACTATACTTTTTAATTAGGTTTTATAATTACTTTAATACTAATAACATTCTGTATTTTTTTATATGTTCATTAGGTGTATTATATTAGTTTTTTGTTTGCATACTGTTGTAGGTACAGACGGCGTCATGAATTCGAAGAATAGGCGCGGGGATCACATAAAAAGTCCAGTTGATCCAAATATCCATTAGTCCCAAAATCGGGTGTCCAGTTGTGGACATCCGATAGCTACTAGTTAGTTAGTACGGCGCCCGTTGGCGCTACGAGCAACCGCCCCGCTTGCCCTCCGATCCCCGCGCCTATTCTTTGAATTAATGACGCCGTCTGTACACTAGTTTATAAGTACCTGCACACATCGCGTGTATAACAACAAAACTACTGACACATCACACTTAATGGAAATTTGCCGAACGAACTACCACAGCACAAGTTGTAATTAATTTGTAATAGGTTATAGTTGTTTCTATTGAGTAATTTTGTATAGTATATAATTTTGATTGTTTATAATAGACACTATATTAAGTAATTTTATAAGTTCTATAATATTCTGTTTATTCTAATTTATACATATATTATTCTTTTTTTGTTCTAAAATATTGTATAAGATATAACGTATAATAAGTTTATAATATACACTCTATTGAGTAATTTTCTATATTATATATTATTCTGTTTGTTTATACTGCACACTATATTGAATAATATTACAAATTATATAATATTTTGTTTTAAAAACAAGAATTAGTGAACATAGAAATCAGATTAATAGAAATTCAGCTGTTGTTTCTGTGGTCACGGAGCATCGTTTAGAGACTGGTCATGACTTTAATTGGAATAATGTTAAAATTTTAGACACTGAACCATTTTTGGGTGACACTCTATTGACCACAGTACGATTCGACACCGCTCGATTCGACACAGATTTATTCGACACCAAATTATTCGACACCGTACGAT
>NW_018024008.1:12140-13891 GCF_002006095.1 Pseudomyrmex gracilis | reverse complement strand
ATAAAGGATGGTAACATTGATTAAAAACCACTTCAAACAATGGAAAGAAGCCAGCAGCTAACAATCGGCCACCAGCTAACAATCGACCACCGCGCATTTTGTAATTTATAACAGATTACAAAAACATTATGAAAAGATATTAAAATATTGAAATATTCTATGTCTTACATCTGTTATAGCACATCTGTTATATCAATATCTTTTTGTATAATTTTTGTTTTATAAATATAAATTTTCAATTTTGTCATTTTTTATAATCTATTTTACAATCTTTTATCTTTTATCTACTTCTTCAAAAAACTTTTCATAAATTTAACATTTTTTGCGTTATTTTTNATTCGAAGACTGNAACATACTAGCGCACAACATGTAAAACATATATATAAAGATTATAAAAGGATACATAGAAAGATTATAAAACATTTTTAGATTATAAAAAATGTAACAGATGATACAAAAGTAAAAAAATACCAAGTTTTACAAAAGATATTGATACATTTGTCGATTCAGTCCCACTCGTCAGCTCTTTTTCAGTCCCACACGTCAGCTGTTCTGTCCTGTAAAGAAATTCGTAAAAATTAATTCTTTGTAAGCAATACCAAATAAGAAAGTTATTTGTAACTATACTTACTGTAAAAAAATTTCACAATACATATTTTCAATGATAATGTAAGTAGTGGCAGCGTGACGCGTGAAATTGTCCACACCCAGTATATGGTTGGGGCGTATTACAAGTGTATGTAGGTTGAGGCGTGGTAAAAGGCGTATTAAAAGTGTACGCAGGTGGTTGGGCAATGGAAGGTGCAAAAACCAAATTGGGTTGCATTTGAGGTGCTTCATAGTGTCCTCTTCCTCCTCCACGAATTCCTCGTCCACGAGTCCCCCTTCCACGACCTCCTCGTCCACGAGCTCCTCGCCATTGTGCGAAACCCAACTGTTGCTGGACAATTTTCCGCGCTTTGCGCCGTGCGGCCTCGTTGATGCGCTACAAACAGATTTGTTGTTTTAAAAAAACCATTGTTTCATTAGTATGTGTTGTATTTTGGACATATTATGTTTATTTATCAAGTATTTTTTTTAAGTGTTTCAGTTTTATCTATTTAATAACGAATTAATCAATATGTCGAAACACAACACATACTACAGAAGTAATGTTTAAAATATTAGCTTTATATATTTTTTTATGTACACATATTAAAATTTAACATGTATTATAACTTTATTATATACAAAAATTAGAAATACGACAATATTAATGCTTGTATGTCTTTCAATGCATAGTTAACATGTATATACAATTTCTTTTTTTAATATGTAACACTTTTCAAAGATGTGTAAGAGTCTTAATATTTTTTATAATTATAACTGCAAATGGACTGAATATCGAATATCCTATGGACGTCCAAATATTGGTCATTAATGAATGTCCGAAATCAGACATACGATGAACGTTTAATTCATGTCCGCGGACGTGCGACCATAAAATGGACATAAAACGAACGTCCATAGGACATCCTGTGCTATCTGGGTATATGATGTAACTATTGGTCTTTGGAGTAACGTCAGTTGAAATAAGTGAGTAAGACGTCATAATGACGTTATTTAAATAACACGGTAGTTAAAAATTTGTTTTTGAGTATATATTTATGTATTATATGTAAGATCCCATATAACACGTAATATTACGAAAATATCACAGTAACATTGCAATATACTAGTAATATTAGATATTATAATACAATATTACAATA
>NW_018024008.1:0-5655 GCF_002006095.1 Pseudomyrmex gracilis | reverse complement strand
AATGTTATTATATCTACTGTTAGTATATCTAATGTTATATTAAACTATATTATAACACTATATCATACAATATAAATTTATAACTATTATAGAATTTATTACAAGTTACTGTACCACAGAAGTGTGGTCAACTCATTTATGTTAATTGTGATGTATAAGTGATTTTTTATGTGCTCTATGTGTACGTGTACTTATTAACGTATCATATAAGTAGAAACAGAAAACTTTATACATATTAAACACTAATATAAAAACTATTTTATCTTCAAAGTATACAAATGTGTGTTATAAACTATTATATTATAATATAACTTAGGAACTATTATAAACATATACAATTACTTAACATATAAAAGCATACAGATAGTAGAAAACAACTAATATAAAAAATATTAGAAACAACTAATATAAAACTACTATAAAAAAATATAACAAATAACTATTCGAGTTCAATTTCTATCGCTTCTACTTCCTCGTCACCTGTAAGAAGAAAAAGAACACTTGTTTAATACTTATTTAATANGTGTATTTTGGTTTGTTGTCATCTTTACTTACTTGGAGGTGTAGTTTCATAAGCGTGAATATATCCTATCACTTGATTGATCATAACTCCCATTTCTTCAAATCGGGCTGTCTGTGTTTGCAGGACCCCGGTCAAGTCTCGCACAATGTTGGTTGCAACATGTCTGAAAAATAACATATACAATGTACACGCATGTTTGAGCATGCAGTATGTAACATATATTATTGATACTTACAACTGCTGGGGAAGCTAATCTCCATGTCTCATTCCAATACGAACTTCCGCGTCACGTTTTTGCAACTCCTGCAGGTGACTGTTCAATGTTTGTATGCTTTTGACCAGCATATTAACCGTGTGATACAAATGAGATGCAGCTGGCTGAGCAATGGATGTTTGTTGGATACACTCTTCTATAATATTTATAGTAGATTTCTTGACGATACAATGTACTTGACAATGAGACTGAGACTGATGAGATTCGTCAAAAGTCGCTTCTTTTTATACCTTATCCTTTAAATGTGTTAAAAATCTGTGTGCTCTTTTCTCGTATCCCACAGGATGCCAATGAACTTATATCAGACTGCAACGTCTGTACATGGTTTATCTATTTCACTGCGACTATGCTTATTTTATATCTACATGCGTGTGAAACTAAAAAGTATGCATCTTGTTACATCAAGACGCTATTTATCTCAACCAAAAAACCCGCGAATGCACAATTTGGTTTTTTTAAATAGCTTAATAGTATATCACTTTTGTTGCAGTTATGCAAGTATTTTATTCGTATGTGGTTGAAACATTTCAATGTCTTGATTCTTACCGCATCTTGTTACATCAAGACAGCATCATCGTGCATAATCATCACTATGGATCATGTTATATACGAACGTGCCGCGCAAACGTGATTGAAACACTTAATAATATTAGTTTGTCGTTACTGCAACTATGCAATGTTTTTATATCTATGTAGTTGAACATCGAAATATCACTTTGTGCTAAATAATCAAATCGTTATTGAAGAAGGAGCTATTTCTCGTCCAATCAAATAAGATGAAGCGGTGAGGTGATTAGTATTTAAGAACTCCTATCTCACATTCGCATATCAATCGATTCTAACTACAAAGTATGATAAAGAAGAAACTACTGAAAAACTTCACAACGTAAGTACTAAATTTGGTACATATTGGCTTTTGTTTTATCTGATGAGTTGCTTATTGAATTGCTATTTATCGGATAAATGGCTTATCTCTTTCTGCGTTGTTTAGATCATGAAGCTACCACCAGGAGTTGAATGGAATGAAATAGAAAAAGGAGCCCAGACGGTACAATGATGTATTTAAGATGTCTTGAAGATATCTCACAGAGACTTTGAATGTGCAAAAGATATCTCCTTGAGACATTTTCGAACGAGTAATGATGTTCAAATAATATCTCAGGGATATGCCTGAGACTGCTAATGTCCACATCAAAAACATGCAAATGATATCTCTTGCAAAAGTTCTAAAAATGAGGGGAATTTCGAGATTTCACTCGAATTAGTTTTTGAAGGCCTGATACAGCTCGCCGATCAACCGATGAACTCCATTGAAAAGGACCGGACTTGAAAAATCCTAAGGTGATTAGTGAGATTTGAACTCGGAGACCTCCGCAAGCCCATATCCGCAGCCCCTGCACTCAGTTCGCAAGACTACTTGCTTCTTACTAAATTATAATTGTTTTTATCTACTTATTCTTGAGCTATTGTACACATTTTGTTTATTATTTATTTTAATCATTATTTAATAAAAATATTGCAGTGCAATGTATACATTGCAACTTGAGAATTGATTTTCATATCTCGCGCAAAATATATTGTGCGAAGATTTGTGATGTCATCAATAAATATTTCAAAAATATTATAAGACTATCACGGAAGTGTAATACATTGCATTCAAATTTCCTATACATTAAGCGATGTNTTTGAGATATACTTGAAAGAAAACAGTACTAATATTCTTAGAAAAATATCTGTGTGATATTTCAGGGATGTGATATCACATGATATCATAAAATGACGTAGAAACGATATCATTCTACAATCAAATGATATCATGTGCCGTCTGGGAGAGAATTATTTTGAATTGATTGATAGTGTTCGACCAATAGATCATCCAGAGACCTATCACGATCTGCTCCATTGTGTTTGTCTCAATATTGCCAATCCAGAGGTGCGAGTATTCTATCTCGAGCAACGCATACCGCGACGGCGAATATGTGTAGAATGTTACGAACAACATGAACCAATAGATCTCTTCGTTGTATGCGCGGATACACATTCCCTCTACAGCACCTTATTTTTCTTACCGTGGGCAATGCACTGTATGATATACGCTAAGCTACTGTTTAAAATTGATGGACCAGCCTATGACTGCAAAGCATGTATACTGGAATTTATGGAGAATAGACATCTATTGCAAGCAGAAGGTGAAGTTTTTGTGAACGAGCGATTGTAACGAAAAATGAAGTATATTTGTGTACTTTTTGTACTGTACATAATACCTATAAATAAATAAATATATTATAAATAAATAAATATATTACATATATTACATAAATGAGAAATTTATTCCTTCATGTCTTGTCTTAACAATACTGTGCTATAAGGAAAAAAGAGAATCGTGCTGACATATGCAACGCGATGATGCACTAAAAACACGTGCTGTTCGAAAATATAAAATTACAATATGTGTAATACTATCACTTGCGTGTCATTATTTGTTTTTTGTACACACGTGCTGTTCGAAAATATCAAATTACAATATGCGTAATAATATCATTTGCGTGTCAAGTCGTTTTTTGTGCTAATTAATCACAAGTTCAATGAAGAAGAGGCTATCTTTTGTCCAATTAAAAGAAAGAAAACGGTGGGGAGAATAGTATTTAAGAGCTCGTAGTTTGTGTCTACCCATCAGTTTTGCAGAGAAAAAGAATTTTATATTCGTCAGAATGGCTAAACAGTGTATTCCGGAGAACTGTCAAGAAGACTATAGATTCGAATCGGTTCGATTAGCCAGTTTTAAAGATTGGTCATGCCCATGGATAAAGCCGGAACAACTGGCTGAAGTTGGATTCTATTACACGAGTGAAGAAGATAAGGTGAAATGTTTTGACTGTAAACTTGAAATATGCAAATGGGAAACAAATGACAATCCAATGGCTGATCATCGACGGTGGTCTAGGCAATGTCGATTTGTTGAAAACTTATCCTGTGACAACGTAGCCGATGTGGAATCTAACACAATTCCGGAAATAGTAGACAAGAAATCCACGTGTTTTATGTCCGTTTCCAGTTTGGATGATGTTACCGAGGACATTGGAATGTTAAATAAAGCATTATCGAAACCGAAATATCCACGATTTGACACTTATAAAGCGAGAATTAATACATTAGAAGTATGGCCAAAATTATTAAAACAATATTTAGCAAATGTAGGATTTTATTACACGGGGAAAGATGATCAGACGTTGTGCTACTATTGCGGAGGAGGATTGAGAGATTGGAATCCGGAGGATGTTCCCTGGGAGCAACACGCAAAGTGGTTTGAATACTGTCCGTTCCTGATTGTTTGCAAAGGACGCGATTACATAAACACAGTCATCAACGGAACATATTATACAAAGGACAATTCAACCAATTCATCTGAAGAAGTACAAGAAGCAGACAAAAAATCGGATGAAGATACTGACATATTGCGGCAGAATGTGCTACTTTTTATTGTTATAGTAGTTTTATATGTTGTTATATTTGTATTACAATGTTACTTAAAATAGTTTACTTCTAATGTTTTATTTTCAATAGTTTATAAGATTAACATATAATATACACATAGTAAATATGTATACTTTATATATTGTTTCTTTTAGAACGAGTAATAAAAATATGTATACTTTATCATTGTTATTTCTAGCCAAAAAAGAACTTTGCAACTTAGTCATAATTGTCTCGTTTTGCACTGCGTTTTACACATATGATATGAAATTGCAAGTCTGCAACGGTTTCGTCTTACTCGTTTTACAAAGCATTCTAAAACATAATATATAATCACACATACATGTGCAACAATATGTCAAACNAAATATAATCAATCCACGTTTAATTCCGATTGTAGCATGTTCAATCAATCCACATTTAACTTTGATCGTACCATGCTTAATCATACTTGAACTTTGTAACCACAAATAAACCACGTTCAACCATCATTGAACCATAATCGAACCACGTTTAACCATAAACAAACCACGTTTAACTATGAAACTATGTTAAACAACGATTAATATCACGTTAATCTATATAAACATTAGCTATAGATCTAAGGAGAAAGATAGTAAATGTGCAAACAAAGTTTTGTATAACATTTTATTGTCGTTCAGACCAACAATTAAATATTTTAAATACATTTTGTAATGCACAGTGTTTCACATGTTTTTCACATCGTAGACAATTTAATACATTCAACTTATTTAAAGAAGCAATATCGTCGTAATCGGCATCCAATGTTTTGTAACGGAGCCGATTTCTTCGGCTACGCCCGGCCTTCCACCTGCCGGACAGCTCGGTCGGCGCCAAGATTCGGGGAAGGGAAAGGCGAGAAATTGCGACACTTAAGAGGGTACTGGATACCGACTATAGACACCTGTAAACCGACGATTCTAATATTTCGTTTTGAGCCGTATTTACTGCATCAAATCCAAAATGCTTCTACAGAAATAAATACCTTGTGCTAAGAGTTTGCTGTTGTTCTTTAAAATGTCAAAATTCAGCATAAATTTTTTCTTATACAGTTTCCTTCTATAACCTCATTATATCATCATGTATATAAAATTATTTCTAAGCTTATGTACGTATTTACACTGAACTACAGCAATACGTACGACACAAAACAATCTAATGAAACACTCAGAATATGATTTGGTTATCTAATTGATGCACAAAAAGTAATATGGTGATGATGTGTATTTGATATCATATACTATCATTCTGTCTAAAACAAATGGCATTATGTAGTTCACGAAATTTCCGATAGAGAATGTTGCACTATGACGCGTGCGCAGATGATCATTATGCATGTGTTTATCTGTCATGCTACATGACA
>NW_018024007.1:7963-10496 GCF_002006095.1 Pseudomyrmex gracilis | reverse complement strand
CTTGTTTACGACACCGAAATCTCGCTCGACCCGCGCACTTGACGCTCGAATCTCTCTGGGTCACTGTGCCGGGAGTTGACATATAAGTGTCATGTGTCGGTTGCGTCACTCCTCAAGGGTCCGACCGTTACCGTAAGCCTAGGACGTAACACCTGCAATTTGCCCCGACTCCTCTACCTCCCCCTCGCTCTCCTTCCCCCGAACCATCTACATCCAGAGACGAACCCGTAGATGATGAATCCCCCGACTCGACACGATCAACCACCCCTCCGCTCGATCCTAGATTACAACACTTTCTCCGATTAGCATCCACCTATAAAAAAGCAAATCCGGAAAAAATCCCCTTTGTCCTTGATCCTCTAATAACAGATCCTTCCGAAATCTTCCGGGTAATAACCACCACTCCAGCTAGAAAACTCCTCCCAGTTAAATTCCCTTATATAGATGATTTCCGTCTCGTTCCCGTCCACCATTTTTATACAATATTCCCTCCAAGTTCCGCAAAAATCCAGGAAATAATAGAAATAGACCTTGAATAATTCCTATCCCACGAATCGCGCGGCGTCTTAAACATGCTACCGACACAGCTACACTTGTAAAACCCCGCCGGAGGCCCTTCACACACACATCGCGTCACTCATACACACACATGTATACTCCCTCTCTAGCCTCCGAGCGATGACCCTCCGTTTCGATGTAAAATTCGCGATACCACATTCATCCACACAAATACACATCTCAAAATTGTAATCCTAACACCCATTAAATGAATAAATTAATATCATATGTATCATATGTATCATAATTTCTTCGTTTAATTAAGACGGCCTCTCATCATTCCACATCCTTAATTGATCGCACGGTCTTGTCCTTAGTCCGTGGAGTTAATTCTCCAGATTTGAAAAGAGACCAACGAGTGAGTGTTCGCTAGACAGAGTAAGATCGGCGTACGCCGTTGACCTGTCGACGAACATAAGCAAACTCGCTCGACTCTGTTGCAGCGGGATCGCCAACCTGCTGTGCGGAGATAAACAGAGAAACGACAGCTCTCTGTTACTCCACCATAGCCCGACCGTAACCGTGGGCCAGAACGTAACAAGAACGAAACACAGTCTGAGTTCAGAGCAAGAATCAGCCAGTTCTCCAGTGAAAAATAAGCAGTGAGTATCAGAGTTCTAAAAGTACTAGTTTTGCAGTTTGCCAATATATTTTATTAAAAATGTCGGCAAAAACAATAGAAGACATTGCAACGCATGTAATGCAATGCACATTTGACATATTTATGTCAATGCATATTCGGGGTGTGTTGCTGCGTATACGGGAAAACGCAGACAACATAGATTTGATCTATCAAATCGCGCATCGGATATCCAATACGTACCTCGCAACATTGCACGCGCTGGGATATTTCGATGAAGATCCACGATTATTGCACATCGCGTGCAAAGTAGTGGAATTTCGTGCGGCGCTCCAACACGAGGAGAAAGATGTGCAAGAGCTGATCGCACGAATGATACGCGACAACAGGTGTGAGTAAAAACAGTTTCTATTCTTGTAAGAATATTATTTTTGCGCTTGTAAAACTTATTTAATTATCGTTTATTTACTTTAGTGAACAATCGTAACGAGATACTCGTAACGACGGCAAACGAAGAAGCTGCAGCGACGCCAGTCCGTTTTGCTTCTTGCCAGCAGCAGCAAGTTACGAGCGTATCGCCTCGTGTGGAACCTCGGACGGTAGCCAGGGTGTTGCCAATGCAACGCCCTGCTCCTACGGCCCAACGTCGCCGACAAGAGGGAGCAGAAGAAGCAAATAAACCTCCGCTGCGTAAGTTTACAAGCAATAAAACAAGAATTACTAACTTTTAGAATAAAAATAAATTAACTAGTGATTTTCACATTCTAGGAAGAGCCCGTAGAGATGAAGCGGAGCTTTCTCCTCCTCCTCTTCCTCCCCTCGTTGATTCCGGTAAGTAAACTAACTAAATAGTTAAACATAATAAAAAATATATAAAGAAATTATATATAAACTTATATATATATATATTAATGTTCAGATGATGAAGTGCAGATGGTGCTGGAAGTTAGGTATCCGCCAAGGACCATTATCTGATCATTTCCAACAGAAAGAAGCGGAAGAAGAACAGCGTCAATGAGCGGTGGAAGAGCTTCGAAAAAGGCGGCTGGAAGCGCAAATGGAAGACGAGCGCTACGAGCGGGAAACAGTCTGTCTCTTGTCGCGCGGAAATCGAAAACGAGATCATTGCCGACAACAACGACAACGGCGTCGCCGACGAGAACGATGACGACGACGACTACGACAACGATGATGACGAGGATGCCGACGACATCAACGACGCCGACGACGAGAACGACGACACCGATGACGATGGAGAAGACGAACGCCCCGTGATTATTTCGGAAACGGAAGATTCCATTGTAGAAATATCGGAGGGAGAAGGTTAGAATAGTTAGAATAGTATTTTATATAATTGTAATATATATAAGTGTACAGTTATGTAATATATATATA
>NW_018024007.1:0-4343 GCF_002006095.1 Pseudomyrmex gracilis | reverse complement strand
TGTTTAACCTTATACAAGCACCTTATAACATCTTTCCCCCGTTGGAAAAAGAAAAACTGACAGGGAAAGTTTTTCGTTAACTTTTAACTAGATTAGTGTAGTTATCATGTGCTCAATGTGGGGTCTCCGATTCGTGTACCCACGGTGGATTTGTGAAGGTCGAAGTTTACTATCTTTAAACCGTACTCGTCGCGTGTTCTGTGTTTCCTGCGAGACTCGTTTTTTGTTTCTTACTACAAAATACATTACAACTATTACAATTAGCAATAGTAGTAATCCACCGAGACCTGTGGGGTACACAAAATACGGTGGTTTGTAGAACTCTCGGTCTAGGTTGGTGTTAATTTCTTGTATTTTGTTGTGTATNTCTTGTAGCTGTACTTTGCCAAACGTTATGTTTTCTAGTTTTAATTCGTCGGGTTTGTTTTGGTGATTTTTTAACTCGCTATTTTCGTGTGTGACTGTGATGTTAAAACGTGGTAGGTAAGTATTGATTTGTGTATGTTCTACGACTGTTTTTGTACTAACAATGATATCCTTTGGTGAAAACCCACATTGTTTGGACACTTCAACTTCACAGGTCCCTTTCAAGACTTCTGTCTTGTCGGGTCGCTTCTCGCACCTGAAAGACACTGTTTGTTCGTTTATCGTTGAATACAGCCATACGCGCATCTGACTTAACTCAATCCACACAGTGTGATTTGACGTTATAAACGTCGTTTTACAACCTACATAATCACTTAACTCATGTACATATGCCTGTATTTCGCACGGAGAACTTGGTTGTATCCTTCGAAGTGTCATCACGTTGTCGCAGACGTACTGACTCTGAACATTTATACAACCTGCCAACTGGTTGTTTGACAGTAACACATACGTTTGTCGATTGCTGTCTACTGCGATGACTGTGTTCTGAACGTTTGCCACCGCAAACGCGTCACCACGCACGTGCACCGGTAAAGATATCACGTCGTAAATATCATGTATCACGGAGCGTACCAACGGTACGTGAAGTACCACGAAAACATTCGACTTCTTGCAGTACACAGCAACCGTCACAAATTGTTTTATCTTTACCCAATTACTTAAACTAATTTCNAATGGGAAGTGTAATTCATTTGTTAGATGATTATTTGTTTCACGCATGCTTTGTATTATTTGTTCGATAGGAATTAGCTCCAGTTGTTCTAATTTGTTCGACGTGCCCGTTACAAGTTTTATTATGTCCTTCAAATCAGTTTCCAACTCGTGTAGTATATTGGTTACAGAAAACAGATACTCGTTTAATAAATTTTCTTGTGTTTGTTTATTTACGGAGGCTATTATTTGTGACACTGACTTGGCTAGTAGATTTTCGTTATTTTGAATTACGCTTTCCATTCTACCGAGATGAGCTACCGTCGCATTTAGTACTTTTAGATGGTTTTTAATTGCATGTTCTTCTGCTACTTGTCTATTTTCTAACAAGCTAATGTGTTCGGAGATAGCTTTTTCGTCCTCCGCATCCATGGTACCAAACAATTGCTTTGCTATTGAACCGATTCCGTTGACCAGTTCCCTGCGTTTACGTGTGTTGAGAGTCCTACGATGACTTTGACTCTTTTAAAAATTTTACTTATTTCTTGTTCTTTACTCAGTAGTTCTGTATATACTTCCTGACAACTTACTTTATTACTGTCGTGGACATCGCTATCCGAGCACATTTTGCTTGTTATTTTTAATGTATTATTTACTAGTGTGATTCGTTTTTCGATTGCCGTTATATCTATTCTAATAACTAATTTCCATTTTTCGTCTGTTCTTAACAACGTTCCTCGCTTTTCGTAGTAGAGTCCAGGATTGTGTTGGAATCTCGTTATCTTATACTCGGACGGCTCGACTTCGCCGTTTACTTTTTGAGTGAAAACCAACGTGTGAGTTACCAGTAAGGTTCTAGAAAACAAAANACAGAAGAGAATACTTCATTGNTTTANNGTTCANTTGACTTNCTNTAGTTGGACTCAGAGTGCNTNTCTTTCTTGTACGTGTCNGNCGTTTTTTATCTGTAATCTTAGTCTTCGTATCAGTTTCTGCGTACGTTAGAAGTCTGATGATGGTCACGGTAACTTTTAAAGTTGCGTCTTGTCAGTCGCGTTCTGTCCGCTAATTAGTACCTTAATTTGAGATAGAAGGAAAGAAGATAAAGAGAGAAAAAAAATGGATCCGCAGGCCGTGAACCCCCCCGTGTGTCACGTGTGTCACGTTGAGGCTTCCTGGCNGTGGGCGTGTGACTGGTGTTGCGATCACGTGCCAGTTATTCTTATGGTGTCCAACGAATCATGTTTTATTTGTTGGGTGGCGGCTATTCGAGCCGTACGATTTATTAGTGAACATCCCGTTCACTTTGATCGCCCTCTTCAGCTCACCGATGGTCCTGGCGCAACTACCTACCAGCCCGTCGAGGTCCCTGGGTGCTCCTTTTGTGAGTTAACCTGCCGCCCGGTGGCATGTCGGGGGTGTATTCGTCGCCAATTTGTCGACGACTTGTTGTCCGCTACTGAGGAGTGCGAAGTGTGGCGGTCCGTTGTGATAGACTGGATTGTGGTCACCGCGCACCACCCCCACCGTGACGTGAACGAGACCCCCCAGAGGAGCCCTGCTTAGGCGAACTCTGACGAGGCCAATCGGTAAGTTTTTTAACTATCTATGTAATGTTTCAACCTATTTGCATGCACCCGTACTGCGCGTCTNCCTTTTTTTACGACGTACGTCACGTCGGAAATTTTTTCAATTACTACATACGGTCCGATCCATAACGCTTCGAGCTTTTTCGATCTTCCCCGTCTTACTGTTTCATCAAACAGAAGAACTCTGTCTCCTACTTTGAATTTCACCGCGTTTACTTGTTTGTCGTATTTCTTTTTCGCTTTTATTTTTTCTTGTTTTAAATTTTCTCTGGCTATTTTGTTTGCAGCACGTATTCTTTCTTTTAACTCGTGAGCGTAGTCTTCTATATTATAATTTTTTGCGGGTGGTTTTGACAATGTTGTCGGGAGTTCGGCCTGTCTTCCGTATACTAGTTCGAACGGTGTGAACCCCGTCGCGGTATGTGGTGTAGTGTTATACGCGAACATGGCGTAGGGTATCCACTCGTCCCAGTCAGTCTGTTCGTCACTAACAAAATGTCGAATATACTCTATTAACGTTCGATGCGATCTCTCAAGAGCTCCGTTGCTCTGTGGATAATACGCGGTTGTTTGTACCTTGTTGATTTTTAATAATTTGCATGTATTTTTAAATACATCGCCTACGAAGTTCGTACCCTGGTCGGTGAGAATTACCTCCGGGATTCCGTATTCGCAAATTACCTTTACCGCGAACTCTTTTGCTACGGTGTTCGCCTCTTGATTAGCTATCGGGATAGCCTTGCTAAATTTTGTTAAATTATCCTGGAATGTTAATAAATATTTATTTCCGTTGTTCGAAACCGGTAACGGTCCCACTATATCCAGCGCGCATTTTTCGAACGGTTTACGTGGCGTGTCAGTTATTACCAGCGGCATTTTAACTTTACGTGCTAATTTGTTTCTTTGGCAAAATGTACATTTTTTAATATAATTCTTCACGTCTTTAGTTAAGTTTGGCCAATTGTGAAGTAACCTGATTTGTTTCACCGTCCGTTCAATGCCTTGATGACCACCGACCGGTATGTCATGGTATTCATGTAATATTGTCCGTTTTTCTTCTTCTGTGTATTCTCTTTCTTTCTTATCTATTATCTTTCTTGCTTTCGCGCTTTCTTCTGTCTCACTTGCGCTCGCGTCTTCTTCTGTCTCACTTTCGCTTGCGCTTTCTTCTGTCTCGCTTGCGTTTTCTTCTATCTCGCTTGCGTTTATGCTTTTCTCTGTTGCGTTTGCGTTCGTGCTTTTCTTTGTCTTACTTTCTGTTACGTTTTCTTTTACTCTTGTTCTACTCGCGTGTAGTGTTTCTACGTATAATGCTTCGTCTACCGGGTGTCTGCTTAACGCGTCGGCGTTTGCATTTGCTTTTCCCTTCTTGTGTACGATTTCGTAGTCGTATTCTTCTAGCTTTAACCTCCAGCGTATTAATCTCGAGCCGGGGTCTTTAACGTTAAATAACCACACGAGAGCCTTGTGGTCTGTTATGATTTTAAACTTTGTACCATATAAGTACGGTCTAAAGTGATTAACGGCCCATACTATTGCTAATAATTCCTTTTCAGTTGTGTTATAATTTTGTTCCGTCTTATTTAGCACGCGACTCGCGTACGCGATGGGCTTATCTCCCCCCGCGTCGCCCTGCGATAAGACCGCCCCGACCGCGTAACCTGACGCGTCCGTCGT
>NW_018024006.1:0-8834 GCF_002006095.1 Pseudomyrmex gracilis | reverse complement strand
TTAGGATTATTGTCAGAGATGTGTGTCGCTTGGTCAGCAAGGACAATGTGATTGTCTCTGAGAGCTGACGATGGGCATCTTGTTTAACTTAACTTTCCACGAAATGTTGTTGAGGTAAGCAAGGTGACGCTCTCGATTTTTCGTATACAAAAGGATGCAGGAAAATCAAGAGCAGAAGTTGGAGAACGACCGCCGAGTCATCGCTAAGCGCAAAAGGTGTAAACTGCAAAAGTAAAATAANGAGCTGTATTAAACGGGACAGAGCGGAAATACTTCTCCCCGAACCTAATCACGNAATTTCCTGCNAAAAGAATCCAGTACCGTCGTGGCGGTACAACATTTTAGTGACAGCGGTGGGATAGATCAGAATAGTCAGGAGGACATGGTCTATCGGACAGGAATCCAGAAGCATTGGTTTGGATAAAAGAAAGGAACGGTGGGTGAAAGATAAAAAAACTTCTTTTCCTTGTCCGGTCAAAAGGCGAGTTTATTGATATATAAAAACAATAAAAAATTGGCACATGTGACCGGCGCTGAAGTTTCTTGGTATTTGAAACAAAAAAGAGACAAGTTAGTCTCGAGTTACAAGCGATAGTCCTGACCTATCGCAATTCAAACAGCGTGCGACGACATAAACAGAATAGCCGAAGCAAGACACGGCTAAGAACAGCGGGATTAACACAGCATAAAAATACCACGGTAATCCAGGCAGAAGTAGTCAAAGATAACCGAAATTCTAACAACAGCAAGAAAAAAGAGGGGGGGGCAAAAGTGGCGGATAATCGGAAGACAAAATCCAGCGAAAAAGCCCGAATCAATTACCACGAGAAGCAGCAAGCGGCAGAAAGCAGCGTAAGTAGAGCAGCGGCGGCGGCAAGCAGCGGCGGCGGCAAGCAGCGGCGTAAGCAGAGCGACGGCAAGCAGCAGCGGGGAGTGGAGCAACGGCAGTAGCAGCAGAAAGCAACGGCGACGGCATCAGGAGATCAACAGCTGGATCAGAGGCGTCGCAACATCGAGGCAAGAATGCGGCTGTTAATGTAAGTTAGAATAGAGCGTAGTATAAAAGTAGAGCNAATATCTGAAAATTGGCAGTTGCGACCATCCAACAATTACGGTAGTGATAGGCGCGAGACACAGTCCNAACGAACAAGTCGAGTTAGGAATTTGATTCCGGTACCAGAGCCGAAAACAGCGCCGGCTGCATTGTACCAGGAACCAAATATATTCAGACNGANTATAGTGTTTGATAGCAACGCGGAGTTACACTCAAAAGTGGAACTCGAGCGGGAGTTTCCATTTGATCTTGACGGTAGGTTTGCTGGGCATTTGCAGGGCGGTGGTATCACGAGCAACGCAACTCACAGGCGCGAGTATTCGCTAATCTTATTTGAGAGTGACATTTTTTGTACGCGAGAACAAGTCGAAATGAGTACTGACGGTCCGGGACAGGTAATAAATGATCAGATAATAGGTCAGGCTCGAGAAGACGTTGAACAAGAAATTAACAGAATGCGAAACGAATTAGCTGGGGGTAGTNCCACANAACACGAGAACCCGGGAACCAGCGAACAGANTCTTAGCTCCACAGACAGAATGTTACGCCAAGTAANACGCTCGTTCAAGGTAGTAAACGCACGTATGGCCATAATGACCCGACAAATAAGTGAGCTACGTAATCGCCGAAACCACAGGGANGATGACCCGCTGGGGGGTGATAACACGTTTAATGTTACATACGGACGGACGGCTGNGGATGTAAGAAACCAAACCGTACATCTGTACAGATATGTGTCTCTAAAAGAAGCGCGCACGATGATACCGGTATTATATGGGAAATCACAAGCAATGCTACGCGAATTTTTGAGCGCGTGCATCTATGCAATGAGGAACATAAATTCGGTCGATGAAAGGATGCTTTTGGAAGCTATATTGTGTACTAAGCTAAAAGGACAGACTTTGTTGGATCTCGAAACAAGAGACATTTATGATTATGAGCAGTTAAAACGCGAAATAGAGACTACGTATTCCGACAAAAAGGGTACGACGGAGCTACAAATAGAATTCAGCTCAGTGAAGCAAAAAAATTAGAAAANTGCGTTGACTTTCGGTCAATGAGTAAACCAGCTCGCTATGGAGCTTTTCGAGTATATGATTGACGGAAAGAAACGTACCACANAACAAAAGCGCACAATACNNGAAACCATTAAGGAACAGGCCTTACATCATTTTCAAATAGAGTTACGTGAACATCTTAAATTCATAGTACAATCGCGAAGGTACGCTCCAGGAGACGATCGCCGAGGCGAGTGCCGAGGAAAAAGCCGCGGGGACGAGATCGAAAACTCGTGTGACTCCTCAAGGTGCGTAGTAATAAAAATTATAGTTGTTACACGTGCGGTACAATCGGGCATTACGGATAGGATTGCCAATCCGGACAAGTCATTTTACCTAAGCCAAGCGGTAATNGAATAAATACAGTAGTGAAACACTGCAACCATTGTAAAAAATCAGGGCATCTTTGCGACACATGTTGGTTGCTAAATGGGAGANGAAGTACTAAGAAATACACTGCCGGAAAAACAAAACGCGTAACAAAAGATAAAAAACAACGAGACAACAGCAGCAATAAGGAAGAAGAGAAAGAAAAAAAGAAAATTGTTTCTGTAGCGGAGTTGCAAATAACCNAAATAAATACCACACAACCTGGTTTGGATCTAGCGGTAATTCCTATGAAGGAGACTAGGAACGGCCGGGTAGAAATGTATGACACAGGCGCGACGGTGTCGCTGATTATAAGCAAAAGTATTTAAAAGAAGAAACACCAACTGAAAAAAAAAAAGTTAGAATTAACGGGAGTCACCGGACATAAANCCTGTGTAATCGGAAAAATCAAAGCCACTGTTTAGTTACAAAATAGTGAAATAAGGCTTACAGTGTACGTGGTAAAAAACAATTTCTCAATAAAATATCAAGGAATATTAGGAAGCGACTTCATAAGGAAGTATAACGCTGTGCATAATTATAAAAAAGGTCGACTTGAGATAGGTCGGGATTCCGTGACACTGCGACCGTACCGAAACGTCATATTACAACCAAAGAGCAAAACAATTGTGCAAGCAATCATCGATAGTAACCAGGTAGGNATAGTAGAAGCGAGGGAAACGCGACCCGGAGTATTTATAGGATGTTGCCTAGTACAACCAGAAGAATATTCATGTCCAATAAGTGTGCTAAATACCACGGAAAAAATAGTGGAGATAGACATGCTACAAGTAAAAGTGGAAGGGCTACGCGAGGATAAGAAAACAAGAGATGACATATTAAACATAAACATGAAGCAAGAAAAAGAAACACGATCCGAAACAATAAAAGAAACATTACGTATGCAACACCTAAATGAGGAAGAAAGAAAAACCTTGTTAGACATCTGCAAGGCATACAGTGATATATTTTATGTAGCCGGGGAACCACTGAGAAAGACTAGCGCGGTGACACATAAGATACGGGTGAAAAGCAATAACGCACCTATTAATGTTAAGCCATATCGTCTACCAGAGAAGCACAAGCAGGAAGTCGATCGACAAATTAAAGAAATGTTAAATAATAAAATAATAAGAAAAAGTAAGAGCGAGTAGAACGCACCGCTCCTTGTTGTACCAAAGAAGATGGACGCGTCGGACGTCAGGAAATTGAGAATTGTCGTAGATTTCAGACACTTGAATAATGTTACAATTGGTGATTCGTTTCCATTGCCAAATATTACAGTGATTCTTGACCAATTGGGAAATTGGCTAAATATTTTTCCATGCTAGACTTAGCATTCAGGTATCACCAAATATCAATGGAGGCAGAAGATAAGACAAAGACAGCGTTCTCAATGCCGTATGGGCACTATGAATATAATAGGATGTCTTTCGGGTTGAAAAACGCACCGGCGACCGTCCAAAGGTTGATAAATGTTGTATTGACAGGATTGCAAAGAATAAAGTGTTTCGTCTGTCTTGATGACATCGTAATACATGGAGTCAATCTAAAAGAACATAGTAGACGAATAAGAGACGTTTTCGACCGACTACGGAATTACAATCTCAAATTACAGCCCGATAAGTGCAAATTTTTTCGTAAAGAGGCAGAGATGCCATTTCGTGCAGGACAGCATTGAGAACATCGAAGCGGTAGGGACTAGTAGGAATTCGCCGCCTCGATGCTCGTACGCATATAAGCGAGAGCCGCGTCCGTGTGCGTGACGTCACGCCCGACTGTCAGCTCGTGGAAGAATGCAGAAATAGTATGTTCTGTCTCTTTTCCACCAAGCCGGTCACGAGGCAACGCACGTAATGCGCTTGTTACATACAGGGTCATTGAAAAATATCGGACTCTCCTAATATCTTCAGTTAGAACGCATTTTAAAGAAAATATCCAATAGCAAAGTTGTATGGTTCCAAGCAAGGAGTAAGAAGATGACCTTGATTTTGATCTTGACCATGACGTTTAAGGTCATTTCAAGGTCAACCTTATTTTTTTAAATAAAACCCCTTACATTTTACTGCATATTTTTATAGCTTATTTCAAGAGATTTCCAAAACACTATAATAAAACATTATTTTATGAAGTCCTTTTTGAGTTATAAAGGTTTGAAGTTAACAATTTTTTGACAAAATGTAAAACATCTTGTAAACTATTATTTAGTTTCCAGTAATCATAACCTTAATACTTTTGTGCGCGGAATAATGAGGCCAATTAATTGGTTTAAAGAAAATACATGAATCAAAAAGTGTCGGATTCCCCTAATATTTTCAGTAAAAATGCATTTTGAAAAAATGTCCAATAGCAAAGTTGTACGGCTTCAAGCGGTTACGCTAGTTGGCTATGGCGAAAAACTGCCCGAAGATGATCGCGAGAAGTTGCTCGAATGCTTGATGCCTAAAGGCGTTAGCGGGAATCTGCTCGAAAGCGTTGGCGGGGCCGATTTTTTTATTTTTTATTCTCTCACTCTCGCAGGCACCAATGTACGAGCTCTTGAGCAAACAATACGGATCACTGATTTTAATCTTTGATGCAGAGCTGTCTTCTTCTTAGCGAGCAGCAAGTACCTTGTGGACAAAAACAAACAACCCTAAAAATATTTTCTGTAACAAAAGAAGCCATTGCGCTTCAATTGATCGTCTCAAACATCTTCATGTTGTTTCCAATAGCCCAGAAATTTTTCGTAAATATTAGTAAATGATCTATTAGATTTTTAGTTGCTCAACGAGCTTTTTGCTAGTGCTGGTTGAAATAAACAAATTAATATTTGGACCAACACTGAATAAAATATTATTATTTTTTTAATTTAATTATTTAGATTAATTTCTTATCACTTACCTGATTAATTTTTCTTTGCTCTAATTAAGAATGGCAAAGCTTTCTAAAAATGATCGAATAACACTGTTAATGATGCGAAGATGGGGAGATCAACAAAGAGGGTATAAAACAGTAACGATATTATTTAATGAAAATTTTCGGAATGAAAATAATAGGATCTCTAAAAGTACTGTAATCTGTACTATTCAACGTTTCGAGGACGTTGGTAGCGTTAAAAGCCGCTCAAGATCTGGTAGACGTAAAACAGCAACAAATAATGATAAGGCATTAAATGTTTTACAGTCTTTCGTTGAAAATCCCTATATTTCCATCAATCGCGTCCACAAGAACACAAAATCGGTCATGCATCTGTCAGTAAAATTTTGAAATTGAATAAATGGCATCCATACAAACTTCATTTGTGCCAAAAGTTGTCCGAAAACAATTTTGATAGACGCATCAAATTTTGTGATCTTATGATGGAGATGATTGTCGACGATCCTCTATTACTTAATAATATTGTTTTCTCTGATGAGGCAACAATCGAACTGACTGGAAACGTAAATAGACACAATTGTAGGAGTGACTGAAATGACGTTAATCCTCACTGGAAAAGAGACTATCATACCTAATATCCACAAAAAGTTAACGTATGGCCTGGTAGTCTTAATGATAGATCAGTTGGCCCTTTCTTCATTGAAGGCAATTTGACAGCACAGGTATACACAGTCATGCTTCGCGAACAAATTGTTCCAGCTATTCGAGACATAGCTGGTGGAAATATGGATGAAATTTATTTCCAACGGAATGAAGCTCCACCTCATTATGGTATCATTGTCCGTCAATATTTGAATGAGGTCTTTTAGGACAGGTGAATAGGGCGAAGGGATCATATTGAGTGGCCACCTCGGTCTCCGGACTTGACCCTACTTGACTTTTTTTGTGGGGTTAATTGAAAAGTAAAGTTTATGATAAAAAAAAGTTTAATATTAACAAATATATATATATATTTATTATATTAATATTCTAAAATTTTTTTATGACTTTACTGTTACATGTCATTAATAATTTATACAAATATGTTATGTATATATTTTATTTAAATAATATCATGACTTTTTATAAGATTACAAAACTGCGTTTCTATATTCAATGCCAGTACTCAACATTTATACTTTACGTTACATGTGTTATAGATTACCACTACTGGCATTAAATATCGGAATGCAGTCTAACAACGAAAAGCGTTGGCATACAGGGTCATTAATAAGTATTGGACCTTCCTAATATCTTCAGTTAGAATGCATTTTGGAAAACACGTCCAATAGCAAAGTTGTATGGTTTCAAGCGAGGAGTAAGATGATGACCTTGACTTTAATCTTGACCATGTCCTTTAAGGTCATTTCAANGNCAACCTTATTNTTTTNAATNGAACNCNCTACATTNTATTGCATATTTTTATAGCTTATCTCGAGAGCTTTCCAAAACACTNTAATGAAACATTTTTTCATTAATTGCGTTTTGAGTTTTAAAGGTTTGAAATTAACAATTTGTTAAGTGNCATTTATTTGATCAATTTTAATCAATAAATACAATAATTGTTACTTTGGTGGTAGACAGCGAAGTGCTCAAAGCACTTCGTATGTTGGTACCAACAACAGAGTGTTATTTTTAATAACATATTTTTATAACATATATTTTTTGATTAAAATTGATCAAATCTGTGTAAAGTGACGTAATAGTTTGTGTAAATAANCGTCTTNTATACGTTTTATTAAGTAACCATGTTGGTGAGGAAACTGAAACAGTCTCAACTGTAAGTTTTTTATAAACTATCCGCTTTCCTCTAATTAAAATTTTTTCAACAATTAAATCTTATTAAAGCTCGATAAGTTACTAAACTACGAAATATATTTACGGTCATAGCCAATCGCAGGATGTTGTGCAGAAAAATGCAAATCCTGCATTCAATATAAATTTAAGAATTGATATTCAATTAAAAAAACTCGCGCGTAAAACTTTACACGCAAACAAATATATATATGTGTCTATATATATATATATATATATAATTTTTTCTTATCTTAATTGATGTAAATATGTGCGATTTAAATGTGTTACAAAAAGAATATAAGCAAAGTTGTTTAAAAGCTGGACTTAACGATAATTGATGTAAATCCTGAATACAAAAAGTACCATTAAATGATAGTGTTTTTTATTATACTGTATGTCAAAAAATTTTTTTTGTAACACAAACATTTCTAGACACGCCAATTCTGTAGGTAATAAAAATAATCTTAAAGAAAACATTTCTGGGAATGATCATAAAGAAAACATTTCTGGTTTCTTAAATAAAGAAAATGTAAACTCACAAAAAAATAACTCAAAGATACATATAAATTTAACAACCAATGGTTGGAAATGGAATCATTTCAACCATGATTACGCAAATCACATGACGATAAATTATTTTTTTGCTTGTTTTGTGAAAAACATATGTCTGCCAGAGTGTCAAGTATTTATGATCATGCAGAATCCGCATCACATCTAGCATTAGCTAAAACCAAAAATGTAGAACATACTAAAACGAACGATGATATCGAAATGACAGACAAATATTTATCGTTTGAAAAACGAAAGAAAGCAGCAGAAATTCGATTTGCTGCGTTTATTGCTAAAAAAAATTTTACGCTTCAAACAGCATCAGAAATTNTTAGATTATTCTAAGAAATAGGAAAAGATTCTGACGTATTACAAAGAATGACAATGGATCGAACTAAGTGTCNGAAGATACTTTGTAATGTATTATGTCCCGTTGAAACAGATTGTGTGGTCGACATTATACAAAATAATATATTTACTATTTTTATTGACGAAACGTCAGACATTTCTAATTAGAAATAGATGACGTTCCTTGTTCGATATGTTCATCCTGAAACATTAAACGTTTGCTCGCAATTAGTGAAATTAATTGATATCGACGCAAAAGATTGCAGTGCGGAAAAATTATTTAACGCTTTTAAGGCTGAAATGTAGAAGCTTAAAATTCAATTTTTAAATATTATTGCCTTGTCATGTGACAATGCGCACGTCATGACAGGCAATTATCATTTAAACAGAAGCTTGGAGAAATGTATAAACATTTAATAACCTTTAGAGAGGACGGGAAAATTTTGGTTCAAATCGACCTTTTAATTTACCCGAAATGTATGTATAATTTTATCGGATTAGTCGGTACAAGTTCCCAACCTGGTAGGTGGTCGATATTTCGACCACCCCCGTCCATAACGGAAAAGCCAATATAAAATTTTTTTTTGTTTTATTTTAGCGTTTTACTTGATATACCTATGTTTTTTGATATGCTGAGTATGAAAATAATAGTAAAAAAAATCCTGAAGATGTCCTTGACCTTGAAAATAGCCATTTCAAGGTCAAATTCTTTGTTTTTTTGCTATTTCAGTTTCAAAGTATATATATCTATGATTTTTGAT
>NW_018024005.1:0-8827 GCF_002006095.1 Pseudomyrmex gracilis | reverse complement strand
ATAATCTGGTGTCGAATCGTACGGTGTCGAATAATTTGGTGTCGAATAAATCTGTGTCGAATCGAGCGGTGTCAAATCGTACTGTGGTCAATAAAGTATCACCCTATATATCACATTAAAAAGTGTGAATAAACAAATGAGTAAGCAAGAAAGTGCTGTCAGTTAGTGAATGATTACAAAAAGTAAGAGAACAAGAGAGAGAGAGAAGGAGAGACAGACAGAGAGACAGAAATAAATAGAAATAGTGTTATAAAAAATTGTATGAGTGAATAAGTGACGAGAAAAATAATGCAATGAGTTAGTAAAAGAGATATATATGTACAGACGGCGTCATTACTTCGAAGAATAGGCGCGGGGATCACATAAAAATTCCAGTTGATCCAAATATCTATTAGTCTCAAAATCAGGTGTCCAGTTGTGGACACCCAATTGCTACTAGTTAGTTAGTACGGCGCCCGTTGGCGCTACAAGCAACCGCCCCGCTTGCCCTCCGATCCCTGTGCCTATTCTTCGACTTAATGACGCCGTCTGTACATACTTTAAAATGTTTCTTATCTGTTTATATATACATATACATATATATCTCTTTAACTTACTCATTACATTACTTTTCTAGTTACTCATTTACTCATACATTTTTTATAACATTTTTTTTATTTATCTCTGTCTTTTTTTTTTATACGAGGGGAAATGCGTTATGCACCCCCGCCCTCTAGGGATTTGGGCGGGGAGTGTGGGACTTGCACCCACTAAAATCTCTCGATGGCCTCCACCGGACATAATGGGGGAGCCTGTGGCAGCCGCGAGGCTATTACATCTCCAGGCCCCCCCAAGTCCAAGATTTGTCCCCAAAGGGCAACGCCTCCTATCACCGTTGCCTTTGGGGTTGCGGCAGGAGGAGGGGGCCATAGCCTTCCTCAAGCCGCCCATTCCTGAGAACTTGTGCAATGGCGAGGCAAGTTCCCCAACTTGTCCCACCAAGTCCTCGCTCCCCGTGACCGAAGTCAGGAGGGGTCAATACAATAGTTTGTACCCCCTATTCGCGACCAAGCAGCCCCTCGACAGGGGCCGGATCTAGGGGTCACGCCCGAGCCGTGACCCCCTCACCCCGAGCAAAGATACTGCCTCCAAGCCGAGCTTATTTGCTCAACTTGGAGGACTTAGGTCCCGGCTTCTGCTTACCTTGAAGAGGGGAGGCCGACTCGCCTCTCCTCTGCCGCTTGGAAAAGGGCTCCTTAGTAGAGCCTCCCTCTGAACTTGGCGCTTTTTGCGCCGCACCTTTTATTGCCCGGGAGCCAGCGACCTTACGGTCTCTGGTCCTAGACGCCTTTCTTTTGGGGAGAGAAGAAGGCACCACGCCGTCCCCACTTCCCTTTACCCCAGTCTCCAGCTGTTTCTGAGGACCGGGGGGTTTCTTGCTTGGGGCGGAGGCCTCAGCGGCCTCCCCCCCTTCTCCCGCGGCGAGCTCTGCGCTCTCGGAGGGGGCAAACACGGGAGGGACGTCCCCCCGTCTCTTGCCCTCCTCCGGCGATAGCCGGGCCAGGCTCTCCACCGGGGAGAAGAAATAAACCCCCTCTCCGTCCTCCTCCCAGCCGGAGGAGTTCCCGCCGGACCCGGCACTCCGGGCCCGCCGCTTCCCCCTCTTCTTCGAGGAGGCGTCAGGCACCGCCGCCTCCCCGCCCTCCTTGCCACCGGGTGGTAGCGGAGGCGCCGGAACTCCGGCGCCCCGCCTGGTGGCTACTTTNTTTACCGGCATGGGGGCGCAACTTGCGCCACCCATCCGGTGGTTCGCTGGCTGCCCCCGGCTCGCACACAGAGTGCACATGGGGGCAGCCCTACAATTGATGGCGAGGTGGCCATCCCTCCCGCAACGGTAGCACGCCGTGCTCCGGTCTACGCCGGAGCATTTGCGTGCCACGTGCCCGAACTCGAGGCACCGGTAGCACTGCATACGCCGTGCCGCCAGCGCCTCGACGGGGAGGCTGAACCACTCCACCTTTACCCTGTTCGCCCCTACTACCCGCCGGGCCGCCCTCAAGGGCATACGGGCCTACAAGGTCCCGTACCCGACGGGAGAGGAGCGAACCAGCCCAGTGCAAACCTCACTGGGCTGGCATCCACCTGCTGCCGCTAATGCGGCGGCAATGTCCTCCGCGGAGAGGGAGGGCATCACGTCCCGCACGCGGATTTTTGCGTACTTGGTGGGACAAGTGAACTTCACTCTCTCTTTGCCTTCAAACACCTTAGACGCCCTCTCTACGAGGGCGTCGGCCTTCTCCGCTCCTCCAGGCCCGGGTACCTAGAGGAGCATGCCACCGTTGGCCGCCCGTTTTATCCGGAGGCCGGAAATCCCGACCTCCTTCAAATCAACGGCGGCCGCCGCCTTCTTCATAGCCTTGGCATAATTGCCGCTCTCCCCCATGGTAAGAAGAACGGCAGCCCCAGTAGGGACTCTGCCGAGCTTTGCCCTCTCCGCCGCCTCGGAGCGCTGACTCGCGCTAACGGGAGCCGCGGGAGGGCGCCGTTTCTCTTCGCGAGGGGGAGGTTGTTTCTCCCTCCTTTGCGCCCTGCGCCTCACCACCATCGCCCATGTGGTCGGGGCGGAATCGGCGGGAGGTGCGCCAGAGGTCTGAAGGGCGAGCTCTCTTCTAATGAGAGAGACAATTCGCCCCTCCATAGCCTCCCCGATTTTGTCCGCTAAAAAAGCGGACGCACCTATCCTCCGGAAGGTCCAGAAGGGAGTCTTTTTGCAGGGAGTCAATAGCCTCACCCTCTGTTTGGACCCCCCGGGAGTCCACTCTCGGCGGCGGAATTGTCGCCGAGACCGGATGCGGGGCGAGCGCAGGTCCACCGACTTGCGTCCCGCAGTGCGCCGTTTCTTTTCTCGACGGGCCTACGAGGGAAAATCCCTTTTTGTAGGCCTCGTCGAGCATTTCCCGCATTTTCTTGTAGCGGGAGGACAAAATCCTCCCGGACTCCTTACTTATACGGAGCTTCTGCTCCAAGGTCCTGACGCGCTCATCAGGCCCGGCCAGCTCCGGCCTTGCCGCGTCCCCAGAGGCATAGGCGAGAGCAACGATGCCCTCGCCCAGCCCTTTTATAGTGGCCGCCACGTCCTTCAGAATCTTGACGTATCGTCCGGCAAGATTTTTGGACGTGGTGGCCACTTTCGTCACGGCCTCCGCGTCTGCGTGCGTCTTTTGCACTATTTCAGCCGCGGAGGCAACCGGGCACGGGAGCCTGGAGGACGGCAGCTGGTCAGTTTTGCTCCAGCATTCGTCCTCCAGCTCCAAAACCGCCTCCGCTCGCCTTGCAGCCAAGGCACGTTCCTCGGCTGCGACGATGCCGAGAAACTCGGCGGCGGTCGGCGGTTTGCCAATGCCCCCACTTGTACTGGGGGCCAGTGTAGAGGCGTCCTCCTGCATCTCCATGTCCGAATCCCCGGATAATGGTGGGGACCCGGACAAGCCAGCGAATGCTGAGGAGCGAGTACGCTCCCTTGCCGGCTTCTTCTTACCGTCTCCCCCAGGACAAACGCCACCAGCGCTGACTCCAGTGGAGGAGACGGGCGCCCCGAACATACGTCGCGCACCAAGCGCGAGTACGTCGGAACGCATCTTCGCAGTCGCAGGTTTCGCCACTGCCTCTGCGGTGCAGGCAGTGAGTAGCCCATGGCTCGATAACGACATGGGGGTGCCCGGCAACACCCCCACGCCGGGCCCTGAGTGTCCGATCACTCTTGGCCGGTACGTCTATCTCTTCTTCAGAACTCATACCCATGATTTTTTAGAAGAGTGATTTAATTTTGGAGTTTTCCTTCTCTTAGGCCGGCTGCCCACACAGGGCTAACGAGCCCGGCTTGCCCGGGTGCGCTCTTGGTCTGACCGCTCCCCGTAGACCTGTCCGGCAAGGGTGACCCTGCCAGGAACCGAAGTTCCCGCCGGCATAGCTCCACGGATCAACACGGCACTCAAGCCCCTCCATCACGACAAGGTGGCGCACCCCCGGAGGGGATCTCTGTCTGTCTGTCTGTCTCTGTCTCTGTCTCTGTCTCTCTCACTCTCTCACTCTCTCTCTCTCTCTCTCACTCATTTGTTGCATAACCTTCCTACTCAATCATTCATTAACATTTTATGCTTTTTTTATTTAGTTGTAATGAATGAGTGAGCGAGAGACAGAGTGAGATAGCTAGATAAAGAAAGCATAGAATGTTTATGGATGATAGAGTAGGAAAGTTATGCAATGAATGAGTAAAAGAGAGAGAGAGAAAGAGAGAGAGAGAGAGATAGCTAGCTTAAAAAAGCATAAAATGTTAATGAATAATTGAGTAGGAATGTAATGCAATAAATGAGTAAGAGAAAGAGAGAGAAAAAAGAGAGACAGACAGAGACAAAGATAAATAGAAAAAGTGTAATAAAAAAATGTATGAGTGAATGAGTGACTAGAAAGGTAATGCAATAAGTTAGTAAAAAAGATACATATGTATATGTATATATTAACAGATAAGAAACATTTTAAAATATGTTTATATATATTTTTTTCATTTACTTATTGCATAACCTTTAAAGTTACTCATTCACAATTAGAATTTTTTTTTTTTAACTTTTTTTCTATTTATCTCTGTCTCTCTGTAAGTCTCTCCTTCTTTCTCTCTTTTTCTCACTCATTCATTGCATAAACTTCCTATTCAATCATTTATAAACATTTTATGCCTTTTTTACCTAGCTATCTCTCTCTCTTTTTCTCTTTCTCTCACTCATTTATTGCAAATTTTTTTTACTCAATCATTCTTAACCACTTGCGGTGCAAAGAAATTCACAGTTGCGCGTGTCAGAACGCGCATCAACTAATGATAAAATTACATATGTATAAATACTAAATTTATTAATAAATAAATGCGTCACAGTTGACGTGCCACGCACGTCATTTTTCTTTTTGCAACAATCGCCTGACGACGTGTGGAACACGTCGCTGGCGTTCCGGTGAACTGAAGCATCTCGACATGCGTGGCACGTCTTTCTACCGCAAGTGGTTAACATTTTATGCTTTTTTTACCTAGCTATCTCTCTCTCTTTTTCTGTCTCTCTCACTTATTCATTGCAAAACTTTTCCACTCAATCATCCTTAAACATTCTATGCTTTTTTTTTTTTTTTTTTTTTATCTATCTATCTCACTCTCTCTCTCTTTCTCTCTCTCTCTTTCACTCATTTGTTGCATAACCTTCCCACTCAATCATTTATTAACATTTTATGCTTTTTTTCATTACACGAACACGCATACATTGCAACATTTCATATAACAATCACTTACCTTATTAAGTGCATTGTTTTTCTATTTTCTTCTAGCCAACCACGATCTTGGCCCCGTCTTTTTAGTTTTCACTGATGGTGACTCCGCCGTTTTGCCTTCCGCTGTTAGCGGTGACGTCGCCGTGGTCTTCGTTGCTTGAATGCTTCTGTAAATTTCTGTTATCTCCGGCGGCGTCGGCGTTGGCGACGACGACGACGCTGACGCCGATGTCAACGCGATTGTCTTCTCCGCCGTCGCTTTTTCCGTCACCGGTAGCGGTGACGTCTCCGCTGTCCTTGTAACCATCTTCTGATCCGTAATCATCGTCGGTGTTGGCGACGGCGACGACAACGACGACGACGACGACGATGCCGCCGTTCTTCCCGTCACCGCTAGCGGTGACGTCGCCGTTGTCCTTGTAATTTTTTTTTGTTCCTTCTTTGTCGTCAGCATTGGCGTCGGCGTCAACGCCAGTGTCGGTGCCGTCGACGTTGTTGCCACTGCCGCCGCTGCCTACTTACGTCTCAATTTTGTTGGGTTACTTTGTGCTAAAAGAAATAAATCGAAATATAAATATAGAAAAACAATAAGAACATATAAATCATAAATCACATATCTTACGTGCTAAGTTTATAAAAAACTATATAAAACCGAGAATTGTACTTACTTTTTGACATGGTCACTGTCTTCCAACGGCCTACAAACAAATGAGCTATACCAACCGTTCGTTCACAGACTTTGTAAACAAAACTCGCGATTCGCTGAACAATGTCAGAGAAGAACGGGCAGGGGAAATCATTCTCTTACTGCTGTCTCCTACTATTGCGTGCGTTTATCCTTCGGTCTCCGTCAGCGAGATCTCCGTCCAAAAGTACTTCTTTCAATTTCTCGCGCAATGCCATGATACAGTTTACTATATTAGCGCGTCTACGAGAAAAAATAGAAAAATGTAATTGTTTAGGATTATATGTGGATCGGATATAATTCTGTATTTGATCGTATAAACTTTTATACAAATCAAATATGAATTTATATAAGTTGGATATGATTTTATACGATCATATAAATACATAAAATTATGTATCATACTATATGATTTGTAATATTTATATGTGACCATATAAAATCAGATCGCGTCAAATTTTGAACCTAATTTTATACGATCACATAAAATCATATCCAAATATGATCCTTATACAAGGTGTTTGACAATTACTTTAACATCTCTAGTAGGCAGGTAGAAGAAGTAAAACTAAGTCGAAAAGTTCTGAACTATTTTTTTCTACTACATATAATAACGGATTAATTATTGAATAAATGTAGCCAATCAGCGCCGACCGCGCGGAGCGCTCACGCACAGCAGAAATGTGGTTTACTGACGTGCGTTTGGCTAAAGGTCGGCGCTGATTGGCCTGATTTATTCAATAATTACTCCTTTATTATATGTAATAGAAAAAATTGGTTCAGGACTTTTTGACTCAGTTTTACTCCTTCTATCTGCCTACGAGAGATGTTAAAATAATTGTCGGACACCCTGTATAAAATCATATTCGACTTATATAAAAGTACAATCATACACAATTACATCCGATCCACATATAATCCTATATAAAAACTAATATAAAAACAGAACTTTAAAATATTTGTACAAGTGTTTCTCGGATTCTTTGGTTTATAAGAATACTTTCGTATATGTATATATGTATGTGTATATATATATATATATATGTGTGTGTGTATATATATATATATTGTATTGTCTTATATATGTATATATATGTATATATTTTATACATACATTGTTATTTACATTGTTATTTATATTGTTAATATGTATGTATATGAAAGCACAGTGTTTCTTGCCAAAGTGCTTTAAGATACATTTTTTATTGGTTAATAAGTTTTAATATATGAGAAAAAAGTATTTACATTTTTTCGGTTTTGTGTTTATTTTGTATCCTTAATAATTGGTAGTATTTTGTATGAAATAGTTAAAAGAAAGCAATTACAACTAATACTTTTTGTCTATATAATATTAACTATATGAATAGTTTATTTAAAGTTGCTTAAAATTTGATTTTTTGTCCTTTATCTTTTTTATATATAATATTACATTTAACATATGTAATATATTAAATATACATATATAATATGTTTTATATAATATTAAATTTATTATTTAATTATGTTATTTTCAGATTTCTTTATAGGCTGCGTTCCGATATTTACTGNTATCTACTAGATAGTACTAAAACTCAATACTTCACATCATATGTGCTATAGATTTCTAGTACCGGCAGTACAGATCGGAACGCAGCCCGCGTATGTATAACAGAGAGAGAGAGGGAGAGAGAGAGAGAGAGAGAGAGAGAGAGAGGAAGAGAGAAGAAACCATATATGTAATACTCCTATATTGCTAGTCGCGTATCTTCGCAATGAGAGGCACGAGGCCCGAGAAAGGGAGACGCACAAAGTTCAAATATGGGCATAGATGGTCGAGCGTCATTATGCGCCACATGCGCACAAAGCAGCTGGAGAGAGAGGCTACTATATTGTCTGCACCGTAACGGTGAGCTTCAGGTCGGCACCGTACTAGCAATATAGNAGTATTACATATATGGAAGAAACATACAAGCCACGCGCGAGAAACAGGCTAGCAACTAGGCACACTTCTCGCGGCTGGCGGTGTAGCTATAGCTATAGCTATAGGGAAAGAAAGAAAGCGGTTATATATGTTCGTTTTCTTCTACTGCTCAAAACTGGCCGAAGCGCCGAGCGCACACGGACACGGCTGTTCGCCTGTGTGCGTATCTCTTCTACTTGCTGCTGCATGCTGCAAGCGTATGAAAACTGGCATCTCTGCTTTCGATGCTGTTCGGCACGATATGGCATTTCTGGACGTGAACGTGCTTCCGTGGCTGCAGTCCGTTTCACGATCCGTTTTATTAATCGCGCATTTATCTGTAGTATATGTCACGTATATTATAGATAAATGTGCGCTAAGCATGAAACGGACTACAGCCCGTGTCTTGTCTTATAGCCGTCTTGGTGGAAAAGAGACGGAATATAGTATGTCTGCACTTTACAGATGAGCGCATACGAACGGCAATTCCCGCTTGTATAAGTTCTCCACTATCTCAATGCTGTCTATGGCTACGTTCCGATATTCACTGCTAATACTGGAAATCTATCTAGCACATGTGACGTTAAATATAGATTTTCAGTACTGGCAGTAAATATCGGAACGCAGCCTATGCTGGTCGGCTCGATCTTTCTACACTGACAATAAATGAATAATATTACATGTGTTACTGAGTAAAACACACACATGTAAATATACAACATACACAGTTATCATGGCACACATACACAGTCCAGAGCATATCTACACGGAGAAAACACTATAGATATCACTTCAGGAAATATAGTTGCCCCAACAAAATAGTAATGTTATTTTTCGCCCATGCGTACACCATGGTTGTAGAAACCATAGTTCTATGGAAATGACTTGTATGGTTGATCCAACATTAATGAGGA
>NW_018024004.1:7571-8927 GCF_002006095.1 Pseudomyrmex gracilis | reverse complement strand
TCCTATTCATTCCGCAATACAAGCGACAGAATAAAAAAAAAGGTTTAGTACAGAATTGAAAAAACTCACCCCTAAATTCTATTTTTTAGAAGTTGGGGAGTGTCANATCAACAAAATAACCCCCGGAATCGATTCGGCGACTTAAAAAACCCTTGTATACCAAATCTTGTGGGATTCACTTAATTTTTCGATGGTGCCAGTTCGGGCATGAATAGTAAAAAAAGCCGTGCCAGTTAACCGGTTAAGGTAGATCGGCCTAAGGTATCTATTTTGATTCCTAGGGATGGAACAGTTTATGAGTAAATTACATCTGTAGATGTGGTTAATCTTTGAATAGGGTATTTAAAAGGGAGGAATAACGCAACGGTTGTCAACATCTAATAAGCTAAAAGAAAAATTGTTTTTGTTTGATATAAACGAGTCAAATTCTAGGTTTATAATATCAGAATATTCGTATGATCAGTATCATTGCTGACTTAGGGCGTTACTGTTTATGTTGTTTATAAATATTTCATCTGTATAATACAGAATTTTAATGGATGGAATAACAATAAAACTTACTGTAATCGTACGAACAATAGTCAATAGGAAAAATTGATTAGTAAAATTATTGTATCAGAATGATACTATAAATTAAAAAATTAATTTTGTACTACCATCTAAAACTATTATTGTAAAGTGGACGTGCACAAAATAATCAATAGAACGCTGGAAACGTGCTTCGACAATCTGATACGCGTGTACGAGCGTATCAGCACATGTTCGAACATTGGACCGACGATCTGTTGCGCGAAAACAAAAAAACGAGTAGGTACTTGTGCGATATCAAACGCGGTGATCTGATGGCAAGTCTTAACTCCTAACAAATTAACTAATCGCATAAACGCGCACCATGTCACCGCAAAATTGGGCGAACACCACGGCTATAATGAACAAATTGATGTCGTTCATCGGCACAAATTACAATTGGCGTAACAACGCACTGAACACAGTACGCACGACCGGTTTTCTCCTGGATACCGTTAACATGTAGCAAGACGCTCGAATTTAGGTAAAGCGTCAACTTTGGGTGGAGTTTGTGGTATTTCATGAAACTGTCTTTGAAATTTACTTCAAACAAAACGTTCAATTTGCTACCCACGTGCTGAACGTTGGTATGTCTACGCCAAAAATAAACAAACGTGTCTTCGTAAAATTGCATTTGTTTTCCAGTATCAAACTCGCATCTCACGCTATCGCTATACCTACGCAATCGTGGTTGCATTGTCAGCAAACGTTTTACGGATGCAACGCCGTTGATCAAAAACGACACTTGCACGGGCGTGTTCCGTTTGACCACAGTACGATTCGACACCG
>NW_018024004.1:3084-7149 GCF_002006095.1 Pseudomyrmex gracilis | reverse complement strand
GTACGGTGTCGAATAATTTGGTGTCGAATAAATCTGTGTCGAATCGAGCGGTGTCGAATCGTACTGTGGTCAATAGAGTATCACCCCACTTGCACCATTGTCGAATTGTCCACTCGCAAATTGGAAGATGCATACCAAGCAGTTGAGTTTGCGTGTTCGATAGCAAATAAAACAAAACATCAGTTTGCGCGTTGTGCGATCAATGCTTTACCTATTCGTTTGAGCGCGTTGGCTCGTAAAAGCAATTGTGCACCGTATGATCCAGAGCAACGGTCGGTTTTGATTTGAGTAGTTTGATTGTCGTTTGCGTCGCGGTGACGTTGATTTGCGTGGCACACCACCGCGGTCGCGTTTGCGTGCGACAGACTGGACCTGAAAACTGGAGTGCGACAGTTGGCGCGCGTTATACATTCGTTGCCAACGGTGACGCCAAGGAGCTTTTTTTGACGTAAACACAACGAGATATATTGTGAACGAACAAAACAACACGGCTGTCGCGAATTCGTTCTTCTGAAACAATATTACCGCGGCGAATAATAAACAAGCAGCAGTTGCTTTTTGAAACTCAAGATTATGGAGGAACGTATAAAGTCCGGCGTTTTATTCGCAATTCAAACGTTTCGCGGATATCCGACTGCGCGATAACATTCGCGAGCTTGTTCACCGGTATCTCTTGTTTCTCGTCTTTTGTTCAATTGTACGAGCGTTCGCACAAGTTTCCGACGCACTGCTTGTGATTTCTGTGTAGTGTAGAAACGTCGTCAAACCGAATATACGTTGCGAAACAATAGACGGTTTGGACATTCTCGATGTTTATTCGAGCTGTTCGCGCGATTCGGTATTAGAGCTCATCAAGTTGAATTCGGTACTCGATCAACCCACGATAACGACGGTTCGATCAACAAGCTCAACAAATCGATCCAGCGATACCGCGAGTCCACCGCGTGGTGCAACAGGGCGGTCTGCTGTTTCAAGTAGTTGATGTCTCAACGGCGCAAGTGGCGAGTAAAACGGCGCAATCCAACGTTTTGACTCGGCGATCAACGTCAAATAATGGACGAATTTGGTCGCCGTATCGTACGACGCACACGACTTTGGTCAATCGTACTTGTGCGACAATTGCAACGCAATTCTATATGCTTAGTTTGTCCAACAATCGCTGCGCAACCAATACCCGTACCTTGCACGACAACGTTACCGTCGTTAATACTCGTGTTGTCGAACTCATACACGATTTGGAACGTTCGAGCAAAACCGTTGCAACCATTAAATTTGACAACAAACGCGGGCGTTCACGATGCCGAGTAACGGTAACCACCGAAGACAACGTGTTTTATCAAGACGATTTGCTGCGATTTGTACGCGAGTTAAATCACCACACGTTGGATTACATGTATCGTACGATGTCCGAATGAACGAGTCGATTCCGCTTGCACGCGTGTTTCACGGTGCTTCAACGAAATAATTTTGCGTATACTGGTTGCATGCGCGCGAGCTAGTGGTTTACTTGCAACTTGTCGCGTCGCATGTATTTCCAATCGCGTCAATCGAGAGGTGCGAATTCGATTGCTCCGTCGCAAACATGTGGCGCAATAGATCCGGAAGCGCTTTATTTACGACACGAAGCGACAGAGTGCGACGTATCTCCAGATAACCAATTAAATTCGGTTAATATCGCAAAGGGGCGAAATTGAGTGGTTGCGGTGTTGCGTCTAGATGCTCAGAGTCACGATACAACAAAACCGTTTACGCCTGCTGTACGTTTGTTCTCCCTTTCTTCCTTTCTCTTTCAAAGACGAGCTAATTGGATTTTACGAGTGCGTGTACGTGTATACGACCGGTAACTGTCGATAACCAAATAACAATCGATAACTGTCAGTCCAATCATCACTTTCCGACAAAAATTCTCATCTTCCTTCTTGGTACAGCCCAGTCGGCTGATCAAAAAAGAAGAACGTACGTTCAGCAAGTGTAAACAGTTTTATCGGACCGTAATTTTGCCCACTCGGACATAACAGTAGAAAATAAAGATGGGAAAAATGAAAGAAGAAAAAATATCTTGGTTATACGCATTATGCAGAGCGGGATCATACTTATCCGTTAAAATTTACAATAATTTGGCGTGAAGAATCGATTTTCAAAACGCTGACGAATTTCGCTTAAACAAAGCAGTTAATAGTCGGTTTGAGAGCTATTTCGAACTTCAATTCGCAAATTTCCGTTCTTCACAAAATTTCAATGTTCGACGCAAATTGGTCGATAAATCGGAAATGAGATCAAAAGCAAAGACTTTGTATCCGCGAGCATAAGCATTTCTGCTTATAGCATTGCATTTGTTTAGGAAATGCACACTTGTTTATGAGAAAAGAGTATGAAATGTCTCGATGAAGAGAGGAGAATTCCTTGAAAGAGAAGGTTCTAACGGTCTAGTAGAAACTTGCGTTCTATCGACGTAAAGCAACAGGAACATTATATTTAAATTGTTTTAATAAAACGGAATACCTGTACTATTGTCATTAAGCGCCCTATTTTTGACAAAAAAAATTATTACCCGTTTCTGCAGTTGACCGAGTATGACGTTGTCAATCAATTTTTTCACCACTCCTCTGTGAATCGTAAACGATTTAACTTCAACTCTCGTGAGAAGACACTTTGCAGTAGTTGTGCACAGCATTTTAGCGTAAGCTAATACAACTCCAGCGCTTACTTTTACGTTTCTCATGATCAACGTAGCGTCTACAATATGAACTTTTGTCTGTAGAGTAAGTTCCGTGAGACAGAAAGAATCCTTCGAGCGAATGAGTTTTAGTCGCATTTCCACGCCGTTAATCAAGAATTTATCCTGATTGAAAACGTCGCAATGTAGATGTCTTATGAGATTTACAGCACAGATAGAAGACATAATAAGAGAGACATAAAAGACATATAATTATGGAAAAAATAATAAGAGATAATTAAATAAAGAGATAAGAGATATTAAGAGAGATATTGTTCTTAGTTTTTTAATGTTTTTTTATATCTCTCATTTCTCTATAAGAAAGATTTCTTATTATATTTTTTTCTTACCCATTCACAAGTTATATGAATTAAATAATTACTTCAATAACAGGTCACCAACCTTTTTACACCAATATAAGAAATAACCTTGAATTATTACTACTACCCTCAAAAATTCCTGTGCCCAATACACTTTAATATAACTTATTACTAAGAAAACCTTACAAAATTTTAATTTTTGATAAACTTGTAAATTATAAAATCAATTTATTTTCTAATATCACATTATTTTATCATTATTACTTTTTAGATCCTTAATAACAACAATATTATCCAGCATAATTTAAATTTGATTTATTATAGAAATTAAGAATCTTATATTCATCAGGTACATACTTATAATTAAAGAAAAAAAAATTATTCTTACTTATCTTTCTTCTAGTCCAAGTTGTAGCATCCTTAATTATATTGTTTGTCATAATTATTAACCCAGTAATTTTAAATTCTAGACATTCAGAATTAATATTATCTTTATTTTTAAAAGTTAGAATCCCCTCTTTTCATTTATGAATAATTCCTTAAGCAAATTTATAAACTGGCAGCCAATGGCACTTTTACTAACTTTACAGAAATTGCATCTACGTATTATTTATTATCTTACACAGAAATTACAAGACCAATCTTTATATTCTTAATAATGACAATATATTCTATATATTTTTAAATATTACAATGATTGTTGGTCCTGTTTCTAAAATTAACAGTAAAAAAATCAAAATTTTAATTAGAGATTCCTACATTAATAAAACAAGATAAATTATTTAATATTTTAGGGCTCGTAAAAGTTTGAAGGAATAATATAAGGCCGATACGAGCCAATCCAATTTTCAATTCAAAAAACTTGTAAAAATTTACAAGGAAATCTTGTTATAGATGTATACATATATGTATGCACGTTCAAGTTCCCGCTCAATATCCTGGGATTGGCTCGTATCGGCCTTATATTATTCCTTCAAACTTTCACGAGCCCTAAAATATTATTTAACTTACGCTGGCTGCAATTAAAAG